>NW_026859082.1:0-21202 GCF_026571515.1 Ruditapes philippinarum | reverse complement strand
ATTTCAAGGAAATAGAAGTAAACCATATTTTATACTCCAGACATATAGATTATCTCAGACAATTATAATATTTATTTGCAACAGACACCTTTAAAAGGTTTACTGCATAAAGAATTGCATTTTCGAAATGTTTGTTTCTCCCTATGGTCTAGCTATTCTAGAAAAAAGTATAGATTGAAAGGTAAACAATAATAAAGGAATTTAATCATTATATCAATCTATATGCAGACAATCTGATATGTTGGAATCTTCATTTTTAGTCCAGTCAGTCTGTAAATCAACATCAAACACAATGCTTTAGAAATATGTTTGCCCGCTATAGAAATCATTTCAAAAGACTAGCAAAATCTTATAGACGCAACATTGAAACAACGGGATTTTGCCCCTGTATTTTTTGTACATGTTTTCTGACGGAGACGGTCGTCCATAAGCGAACAAAGCGTCTCCAATACTCTAAATACTAGCAACATGAGTATTTATGGTAACAAATACCTTCCTTTATTGACCGATTCACTTGAACATAGCTTTGTCTTAATTGTGAACAATTAGCAATTTAATCAATGTAGCGTAACAGAAACATTACTTTATACTTATTTTCTTTTAACAATCGTAAAATTAAATAGTAAATTCAACAAAGCGATTTTCTTGCGTATTATTTTGATATGTAAAATGAACATTTTGTAAAATACTAGTAATGATTTTATCAAAACAAAAAACATGGATAGTATGTTTATCATTGTCTTGTATTTTTGTGGATGCACATCGAAATGTTGTTTATGTTAAGTGTCATTCACTACAAACTGATTAATATATAATAAATGTTAACTATTAAAGTTGTCATTATAGCATTTTTATTGGACCGAGAACTGTGAGATTTAGTAACATTTATTTTATAAACAATGAATCAGTATTTTCATAAATTAAACATGCTTCATATTTTATTCTAAATGTTTTTCATTATCAAATATTAGTCAATCACCATTGTCGAAGTTATGACCTTTCAATATAAAGTTAATTTAGCTGCGCCTGATAAGTTCCTTCTAATGTATTTTAGTCAAAGATTTGCCGATCACTATTAAACTTATTGTTGTGGTGAGAAATTGAAATATTTAGCCTAAATCATTATGACTATGAAGTGTTTACACGTGAAGTAATAACACTTTAAATTAATATCAGTTAATACAACTTATCCGTTTCTAGATATTTGGATATTTATCTTATCTCTCAAGAGAAAGTAATATTTTATGCAATTGTTTTTATATTATATCTAATTATAAAGAATTACAACTGACTCCTTCACGTTATTTGTCTTAATAAACTTAAAAGTTGCTTATCAAAGAAAGATAAGTTCTATGTATACATCTTTCCTTTAGTTACCGGATATGATTTAGTATTACAATTGTATACAACATTATGCACAGTTATACATTTTGTATTTTGAGTTCAGTTATTATAGAAAGGAAAGGATATCTGATGAACAGTTATTACTTGCTTTAACTCACACATGTTTTATGTCTATATGTATTGTGAAATTGTTTATATTATTATTGTTTATATGTTTTGTATGACGATGCTAATTGCAAAAGTAAAAAATAAAGTACCCGTTCTGTCTTTAATGAAAATGTTGCTGTTGTCGAATATATAAATGATTAATTATTAAAGATGGAAAGCTAATTTTCAATTTACAAGATAATTTCTCGTGAGTGACATATACCGCCTCCTCTGATTATCAACGATGATCACATCAGGAAGAAATAAAAATAAAATTATTGCTGTTCTTGAACAAGACCTTACACTCAGGGATAATTTTTGTATAGATTATACCAATTATTTTCTTACCGTGTTCTGTTTCATTAGCCTAATTGTGAAGAAAGTATATTGATCGAGGGTGACTGACTAAGAATAAATGGCAGCTTAATCAATGAAAACCTGATAATGTCAAAAAATTATTTAATAAATGTACATTTCCATTTAAGGATACTTTGTCTGAAACTTTTTTGATAATTCAGAACTGTCACATGTATGATGTCAATGGTTAAATGCTACAATTAAATTTTTTAAAGTGATTTTTCAGGTCATTGTTGGGCATTTATTGTGATAACATAGTTTTTCTTTACGATTTCTTTGGTTGACAGCTATTTCAATGAAATCTCAATCCCGAGATGATTAAATTTGCTTCCGGAAAAACGTATGTACAGGGAAATGGTCACTAATATGATTTGATTTGAGGGTTTTATACATTATCCAACATGTGAAATCAAATTTGATCCCTTCAATGGTACATGATTTGCACAAAATATGACACATCAAAACGGTTCGTAAGCGATATAATATCTGCTTAAATAGAGGCAATTATAGTTAGCGAAAGACATATACTATTAGACAGACTTTATTTAATTTACTTAAGGAACCATTTTCCGGTTAACACTCAATACTTACAACGCAACAGCATGTTACATGTTTTGAAAATTTTAAGGTTTGGTACTTTCATTGACACATACCTAAATTAAAATAAACAATAGAGCATAAACTGGAACAGTAAATACTACAAATAAGTAACATGTTTAATACTGAAAAAATATATATGAAAAAATATTGGTTAGTGTGTATCAGATCGCATTGCAACAAATAAAAACAATATTATTGAAGTTCAATATCAGAAACTGCTTTATTTCTCTGTTTTTAACCGAGAGTAATAATTTGCTATTACTTATTTGGCATAATGAGGATAATTTGTTTATGAATATTTCACTAACTTTATATGACGCTTATTCAGCGCTTATGAAGGAAAAGTCAAATTGCAATCAAAGCTGAAAGAATTAGCCTAATTATTTAAAATAAACTACAAGTACTGGTATGTTTCAAATTATTACAACATTATCTTAAAACGAAATTAAACAATTAAAATAAAACTACAAAGAATTAATTATTAAATGTGCAAATCAAAGTTATTTTCTAGTTTTAACATATAGTTAATTGTCGGTACAAGAAATGCTCATCGTTGTGATTGTTATGTAGAAACTACCGTGCTGTGGCTGATACTATACACTGTTTCATGCAAGGTGTAGGAAAAAGAAGGGCGAGGCCTTGGCCAGATTTAATAGTTTTTTTTCTGATCCTGACATTTTTTACACGATAACTATAATTGACACCTTTCTTCAGACGAAGTCCGTCTGTTATCAGTGTGACTTCCCGTAAAATTAACAGGAAAGGACTGAATATAAGAAGAATTTACATTGTTCATTTTAAAATTACTAAAGATTTCAATAAAGTGTAAAAGACAGTGCTAACCATTTTAAAATAAAATATTAAGGATAGTTCTTACCATTCTAAAATAAAAAATTAAGGATAGCTATATGATAAAAGGTTGTTTTTTGACACTATAAAATAAAATGTAGAGGATAGTTCTAAAATAAAATGTACAGTAACGAGGATAGTTTTTTATTTTATGTGTGTGTATGTTAAACAGATTTACTTTGGTCGAGTATCGTTTCAAAGGATAAATCTTGTTTGGAATTTTATTTATCATGTTTTCAATTTTAATTTGCGTTTTTTTCTTTTCCTCCCTTTTCTATTTTTTAAAAGTTCATGCCACCCGCGTTTGTATGCGAATTTACAATTAATTTGCAATGGTAGGAGAAACGGTATAATATTTTACTGTGAGCGCTTTATTTGATTTAAGTAATTATGCATTTGTATCAGTAAGTAACCGCATCGTCAAACGTATAATATGTGAAAATCCACATCACACAGGAAACTTATTTTCTGGTATTGTTTTTCAGAGACAAAGCGTTTTCAACGATACGTTTTACTCCAGACATATAAATTATCTTGGACAAATATAACATTTATTTGAATTATAAACCTTTAAAAGGTTTGCTGAATAAATTATTCCGTTCTTGAAATTTATGTCGCTCATTTGAAGTTATTTCCTGCAGTCTAGCACTTTGTATATGATTTTATGTTATACCATAAGCAAATTAAGATTTTTCTCCTATGATTTTCACATAAAGAACAAAGTTTCCTTAAACATATCATTTGAAGTTTTTTTTCCAAACTTATTCATACAGTGATATATTAAAGCGTGATTGTACTCTTATTATTATTCCCGGTTTAGTTACAATACTGATTGATTGATTGATTGAGGAGAGCATCACTAAATTGTGTGTAACAATTTCTCTTTGTGTATGCAATGGCATTTCATGTTATTGTTAAGGTTTAAAAAATAAGCATTTATTCATGTAAAGATGAAAAAAGAATATAATAATGGATTTTCTCACGTTTTTTTAGGTGAAGTAGAGAGAAAAACTCTTCAATGACTATTATATTTTGACAGTTCTTTGAAAAAAAACATTTTGGAGTGAAATATATATATCAAATTTTACCAGTGACTTCTTTTCTGTAGCCTTCACAACAAAGTAGTAAACACTTATACTAGTCTTACCATAGCATTTAAATTAATACAAATTATATTTTTATTACGATCTCATGGAGGTATACACTGTCTTTTCATAGATATCCTTTCGGTTTTTTTACTTAAATATCCATTATGTCTCAGAAAACGTTTTATTCTTACTTCTCAAAAGTGTTTAAATTTTGTTTTACATGTACGTTGATAATTTCAAAAATGTTACTCATTTGCTCGGAATCTGAATCATCTCTTTCATCTGTTGCTTTTTGACAAAAAGTACAGTTATCCTGAATTTGTACTTTGGACCGAAGTCAACGTACTACTTTGTTTATATTTTGCTACTTTTATGATAAATTATTTCACACATATCGTTACTTTTTTTAGGTCACAAGCATCTATCATTCTCTAAATCATTATTTAAACAAAATTCATGTTTGGCTTTTCTTAGGAAGAAAGTTTATGTGTGTATGAGGCATAATGTACCTTTTCATTAATTTAAAATAGATACATGTATGTTATTACTGGAATATGACCCGGACACTTTATATATTATAAATAATTAATTTTCTTTATATTAATCGGCTTCCCTCGACAGTTAGCATCAACATCACACCAACACTGTGTGCGTAGGTCATTTAAAAAACCATATACATTGGGCAATTCACACAAGAAGACTATACTATTTATTGCGATTTATTACACAGTTTTCGGAAAAATCAGGAGAAATAATTTTGGAACGTGCAATGTGTAAAGCTTCATTAAACGGGACCCGGTCTTTAATGTCCCGTCCGAAAGACCTGTTAATTATAGTTTGAGAAGCGTTTGGATCGAACTCACGACATCTTGATTTATTGTCAGTTGTGTTATCATTAGAACACTGTTTTCGCTCTATTTTTGAGCAGTGACTCTTAAACCTGCAAAATGCTTTATTCGCGGAAATTTTCTTAAACTTTTTAATGAACCTATCGTATTACGAAGTGTCATTATAAAAATAAAATGAAACCTACTGAAAAAGAAGTGTTTATAAACAACTATCATTAATTTTAATTCATTTCGGAATTGCTTGTTGTTTTGTACTTGTTATGAATGTGTGACACGTCATAACACGATGCTCTTGTCTACAAGTGTTGATTTATATTAGAGGTCTAGCTAATTCCAAATTCACAAGATAATTTCCTGTGAGTGACATAAACCGCCTTCTCCGATGATGATGGATGTTTATAACATTATTTATCTAGCTAAATAGTAATAGTAAGATCATCAAGTTATTTTGGGACAATATTTCTTATACGTGCTGATGTAGCCTTGGTAACATTTACCAGATGAAAAAAAAACAATGATATAAAAATGAAATATTGATATGTTTTGTTTAACCGAACAATACACATTTATATGTAACAATTATCAAATGAATATAATTTCGATTTGTTTGTTAAATTTGTATCTTGCAATGTCATATACTTACACTTGCAGATAATATGTCAATTATTTTTGTCAAAAATGTTTGTCGAACTTTCTATTGTTTTTTATTTAATCCTTTCTGAAATGAAAATGCTAGATTTTATTGAAAAGGTTGAAATATAGATTAAATGGAAAGATACATGGTTAATGTAATAATAATGATTCATGATTTTGATCGTTCTCTGTATGTTTGCTATGCACTGCTGTTTAAAATATTGTTTAAAGTCCCTCTTACCTCATAAATTTATTGTTGTTTTTATGTTTGTTTTTGTTACACTGATGCTCAAATTTTAGATTGTACTCTAGAACATACTTATGTATGACGATAATAAACGGAAAGGAACAATTATATATTGATAAGATTGTTTTACAAAATAATCATTTAAATAAAAATTGTGTATTCTTATATTATAGATAAGATTTGATACTATTATTATAGATAAGATTTGATTAAACAGATCAAACATGCTTAAACAGGTTTCATATCATATCGGGTTTTCAGATAATTTCGCCATTATTCTATTAATACATATATTAACTTTAAAAGTAATTATTGTTTTATTAATATCTTTTTAAGATATTACTGAATTTAAAGGTCGTGATAATAAAGTGGCGGAAATTAGAAATATATTTAATAATTGATTGGCAATATTATAAAAAGAAATATATATATTGTTTTTAAACCTTATTCATTTGTTTGCAAGATGTGTTGTACCACTGTAACAACAAGTTTGATGTTTAGATATTGTGATAGAAAGTATACGTTTTTATGATTTCTTTTAACTGTTACAAAGAGGATCTTTTGGCGTTGTATCAGATAAAATGAATACGTAAACTTTTATTGTTTTTCTCTGCATATATATGTACATCTAAAACATCGCGTGTCTGAATACATGTATCAGACCTTGTTTTGATATTTACAATTGATATTTCCAAAGTAGTGCAATGACCTTAGTAAGGTTAAGCATTCAAAGTGATTGATATATTGTTACTTGATATTTCTGTAGTTGACAGCTATTTAACCTAAATCTCAATCCAAAGATAATTCCATTTGCGTCTAATAGAAAGGTGTTTACTGTCGAGGAATAAGGTTAATAAACAGGATTTAATTTGACGATTTTGTACATCACCCCACATCTTCATCAAAGCGAGTGCTTTCAGCTGACACGTGATTTGCATAGTATAACAAACAATATGTAGGTTTTATTTGTAAGCTAATATATTCAGATGATTAATTCAATCTGTTAATGTACTTTTGTTTTTCTTCATGTAGCACAAACTGCAAGTATGTAAATATTATCAAAGATAAACGATATAGCATACTACGTGTCATAAATTACGTAAGCGTTATTATTTCAATAATATACTAAATGTTAACTACTTAAATGTTAAAACAACAGAACACAACAGAAGTTTATTCAACAAAATTGACAGGAACACATCAGTTCATCGTCATTCGCATATGAAGCATATTTCAGGTTTTGAGAATATAAGAAAGTTACGAATTACTGATACGACAGTTCCTCATTTATCCTTTACTTACGTTTCTTGCCATGATTAGATTATACATCACGATGAATACATAGGAACAGAAGCCAATTACGGCAGAAGTACAAATCAAAAGATAATTTAATTAGGCGACGTGAAATACCCCGAGTCTTTGAATTTGCATATCACTAAATCCTCTCCTTGCTTTGAAATATGTACACGAAGAATGGACAATAAAATAAATTGTGCTAACAGTACATTCTTCGAAAAGTACATTTATGAGAACTTATAATGTCACTTATTAGTGCCATATATTCCCTTTACTGATCACTTAATATTATAATGAACAAGAACTATTATTTCAAGATCTTTAAATACTCAGTGGGTAAACTTACTCTGGAGGGAAATAAAGTTTTGACGCAATGGAAACATTCTTAAAATGTTGATAATATTGACCCAGTTTTGAGGGTGAACGGTTTTGTCACCGAAATTGACTTGGGAACTCTTTATTTTAATGATTGCAATATTATACAGATATTGACAAGTGTGCCATTGAATATGTGTTATTCACCAGCATATGACATATTGACCGAGGCGATAGCCGAGGTCAATATGGCTTTCTGCCGGTGATTATCACATCATATTCAATGACACACTAGTCAATAACTGTTTTATTATATGAATAGGCTATAAGAATTAAGTACAACCTTATACATGGATAACTTTTGCCTGTCTCGTTGAAGCGCGGGTGGAAGGCGTGCAATAACTACCGGAACGCTGAGCATACATAAGTAATTCAAGTTTATACTCATCATTGCGGAGTAACTTTTAACAATAATAGTAGTAATAATATTTTAATCGAGAAATATACCATAAAGAATAAAACGCAACAATAATTATCTAATAAGCACGTGTAATTAACAGTCTATGATATGTGGCCATTGAATATGAGTCTCAATCTATTTTCAGACTGGGAAAATTCAATTCAGCCAGTGAATATGACATTACACCCAGTGAGTATGATTCTATATAAAGTTCTGTTGACTACTGTTTGGACCAATGAGATTGCAGCTATATTTAGATCATATAACAAAGTAATTTGTTCACTTCCGGTTAAAGTTTACTTTTAAATTAGTATAACACACGATTCAATTACACAATGTTCGAATGCGGGTAAAAGCCTTTATAGTTGACATTCAATGAATATTTGCAAGCTACGTTTTAAGTGTGACAAACTTTGACAAACTTAAAATAAAGAATAAAAACGATTAAAGTTAAGCGACAAAATTTACTCAACATTCTTAAAATCCGTTACAATACGGTAACCATTCTGTTTTTGTTTTTGTTTTTTTTCTTCAGGATTACTTCTACCAGTCGCGTAAATGTTTCGTTCATATATATACTGCCGTAGTGGATTTTTTCGTAGTTAAAAGCAAGGCCTGAACATTGTAGTGCTCCTTGTCGGCAAGCAGCGGCCTCATTACTGCTACTTCTCCGCTTTATCGACGGTAGTAGGTAGTACCATGTGGTATAAGCGCTGAATGGGAACGAACTGTTCCAGGCGTGTTTGCGTTTATGTAATTACTTGGCCGAAAGGGTAACTGAATTTTTTTTTTATTGATAATAATGAATTTTAAAGATATACTATGCATAAATCTGATTTCAGAAATAATTGTCATATGATATACTATGCTCAAATTTGTTTTCAGAAATCACTGGGGTGGAACCGATATGTATCTCAAAAATGAGCATCATTAAAAATCATATGTGAGTTTCCGCTGCACCAGATGTGAAGCATTACACCAGATGTGACTGTAAAAATAAGTCGATCGCAGGGTAAGTTTTCATCTTTTGAAACATTTATATAAAATTTAATCCTTTTTTAAGAAAATCGAAATGTGATTCTACCCTCCTGACTATCCTCTATATTACCCATTTTTGGTTTGGATTTCTGTGCAGTCTTCATCGAGATATTCTTTCAGTCGGGTTCTGGTGTCTCCAAAACATGCAATGTGAATGTAGTAAATGTCTCTAAACGGACCAAAGAAACAGAGATTTTACGAAATCTCACTACAAACCAATGCTTAACATTCAGACAAATCCTGATTGAATCATTTTTTTGAGATTTGGCTACAAACGAAGGAATCGCTGCTCATAATTTCATTTGAGCTCCATATGTGATGAAGAGATCCGTAAGTGATGTAGAAAACCGTATACAAAACTACGGACAACTTCCATATAATCATTAAATAGCCAATGCTCATTTTTTGAGATACATATGGGGTTCCACCCCCGTGGAAATTATTGTCAGTTGCTACACAGTCTCTTTGTAATTATAAAAAAAAACATGTTTTGATATTTCATGTTTAAAACTGTACACAATATAGGTGGTCACAATATGAATATAAAGTGTCGTTAAAACAACTGGCAGTTTATATAGAAAAGACCCACTTTACTTGTCTGTAAAAGGGAACGCGACTTCCAAAACATAGTTAATTCATTTTTGTATTCAAATTAGACATATTCAGTAAGGATTTTATAGGTTTTAACAAATTTCTTTGATTAGAATATTTTACTCAGCGATGAGCATAGTATATCTTTAAAATTTTATTACCTTTCTAGCGACTGTGTTCGGGGTAAATTTACACAAAAATGTAAATTGTAAAACAAAAATCTTGACGAAAGCCCAATATGCCGAAAGTAGTTTGGTATTTAATACGTTAGCACTGTACTGTAGGAATGTTTTTCCTCTCCCATTATATATAGTGTAGCAACAATACGTTATGTTCTAGACATATAAATTATCTGAGACAATCTGATGTATTTATTTGCATGAGACATCTTTATAAGGTTTGCTAAATAAATAGATACTCGCATTTTTTAAATTTGTGTTGCCTATTTCCTTCTTCCTACGATCTAGTTGTTCTATAAAATGTAAATATATAAGGCAAACAAAACAGTAATGTAATTTCGTGAGGAACTTTCGAAAAACGAATTATTTTGCATAAATCATTACTAATATAATATATCATGAAATGTCATAATAATTAGATTATTGTGTGTGCGTTTTATGGGATATGATATACATTTATCTTCTTCTTCTTCTGTAAAAGGTTATGTGTTATTCTATTAATGCTTAGTCTCTCACATTCGAAGAAAGGTAATTACTTGCCAAGATCCAAGAGAGCCGCGTAGGTTAATCATCTGCCGGAATAGAACCTTGAAATATATTAACGTCGGAGTAAAATACCAAAAAATCGAAGAATCAAACAAACTATATATTGAATGATATTGACTTACACCAAAGACAATAAACATAAAGTGCTATTTTAACATTCATATATAACTTGAATTTTATCTTTTAACGAAAAATATTTTACATGTGAATTCATAACTCATATTACAGGTATTTCTGTCATTCCTAATTCGTATTATAATCCTATTGTGTAAAATATTGTGATCATATTATAAATGCACTTATAATTAGTATTCTATTATTAACGATTGTTTGAATTTAAATTGAATGTTAATGGCATATACCTCACTATAAAGATTTATTAACAGTTAACTTGCATAAACTATAATGTGTGTTCAAAATATGATAAACAAGATCAACAAGGAAAGGCGGCGTTCAATGAACGCAACCCCCATACGACCCAGCAACAAGAACCAGTGGCAAGGTAAATTAAAGAAATAAAAACTAGGGGCAAAAGGGAAGATACTTACCGTAGACGAGAAAGCAACAAGGGAAACAAGCAAAAGTGTCACCAAAACAGTATGAAACAACATAGACATACATCTGAGGAGCACAGAGGGGCGCCGCCTTGGAACGGTCAGCAGCATAAGTACTGCTGGGGAGTTTAAACCGGTTAATGGTGCATCAAACCTCACTCTTAGCCCCACCATGTTCCTAAAAACGAGACAGTGTAAATAAAATGAATCCCCGCCAAGTGAAAGTCTAACAGTTGTTATGGTTACAAAAGATGAAATAAGTAAAACACCATAATGATCATGTAGAAACATATAAAAGTAAACCCAATGACCACAACAAATGTACTCAATTTCAAGCCTTTTATATTATTGAGAACAAATGGTAAAACAATTACAGAATTGACCGTTTGTGTTACTGCCGTATAGTCAATGCTCTAATTAAGGCAAATTCCTGTTCGCTTTGACAGTATGATATAAATATCATATAATCATCTGATGGGTGGATGTTTTTCTTCTCATTTTTTTATTGTTTTATATGATTAATTTTTACAGTGACTAAAATAAATTATAAAATAGAGAAAAACAGATTCCCTAAAGAAAGTCCAACACAATTTAAAAACTAAGTAAATGATATATTTTAAATAACAACATGCGTACAGAAGATCTAATTAATTTTACAAAATATGATAAACAAGATCAACAAGGAAAGGCGGCGTTCAATGAACGCAACCCCCATATGACCCAGCAACAAGAACCAATGGCAAGGAGCCCAGGCGGACCCCAAACAAAAACAGGACAGGGCAAAGACAGAGCACGGACAGGTTAATCATTAAATGATAAATAATTTGTAACTGATTAGGAATTCAAAGAAAATAATAATAGGCCCACAAAGGGGAAGGGGACAGAAAACAACAAGGGACACAAGCAAAAGTGTCACCAAAACAGTATGAAACAACATAGACATACATCTGAGGAACACAGTGGGGCGCCGCCTTGAACGGTCAGCAGCATAATAATGACTGCTGGGGAGTTTAAACCGGTTAATGGTGCACCAAGACTTGTTTCACTCGAAAATCTTTCAAATGAAATAAACTGGGAATCTCTCGAAGATAAGACTACATATACATACTTTTTAAAATTCAAAACGGACTAGCTCCAGATTATCTTTCCTCAATTCTTCTTACAACAACTAATGATAGGTACAACCTAAGAAATATTGACAATATTCCGGGAATATATGCAAAAACTACACTTTATTTTAACTAATTTTTTCCGACTGCAATAAGGGAAAAGAATAATCTTCCACACGATGTCCGCAACCTTCCAACTCTTGCATCATTTAAACATTTTTTTTAGAAAACGCCTAACTATTATTTTTCTTTTCAAATACTATAATTTTTTGTATGTTTATATTCATATCAATGTTAATTCGATCCAATAATATATTCATTCTAAAAATACTCAATGGAACATATACTATGTTTCTTGAAGCATTTAAATGCATACCAAATTCTGTGTTGTCTTTTTTTCTTATATAAACGCGTGATTTTTGTTTTTATATTATATCCGTCTCATATTATAAAATATGTAATTATTTAAGCGCCTAATATTTGTCAATTACTCACTTAGGAGAAGAATTTTATAAGACACGTTGTCCTGTTTTATATGAATATTTGAATTGCTCTCTGTACATTGTAAATTGTAACATGTATATATATATATATATATATATATATATATATATATATATATATATATATATATATATATATATATATATATATATATATATATTCTGAGACATAATATATGTTTAAACTAATTAATTTGATACTTTAAAAATTATTTACAATTGAGAAAAAAGTTAAATCATTTGAAAGTTGAAGTATAGTTAAAACATGTAGATGTTTTACATGCTATGTAGATATTTTATTAACCAGCTATTTATGCACATAATTATACGCATAATGTTTATTGAAATCATTATATAGCTAATAAATTAGCATATTTATTTGCATTATATTACAGTAAAAATATCTGGAAAAAGTGATCCCTCGGAAGCATTAAAAACAGGAAAATTACATGAAAATTGCAGACTACTTGGTTTCATGGAATATGTACATGAGGGATAATGAAAAAGTGCAACATCCCTCACGTCATTTAGCACCGACTTGAGCGGTTCTCAAGTCTCATCACTTAAAAGTGCTGGACTTGATGATGAATATAGTAAAACTTATTTTTATTATGTATATTTCACATGATCTTTATATAATCATCAAGAATTTGGACCACAACTTGACAATTACCGTAAAGATAAGTGATGTCGATATATATCCTCTGTCTCGACAACTAATTATTTGTTCTTTAATACTTGAAATGTCTAGTTATTTGGAAATCAGCGTAGGTATTTTGTTTACTTTGGAAAGTTTACTAATCATTTTTAGTAATACCATTAGTGCATCAGTTTCTGTATTTTCATGGTTTATTAAATGTTAACGTTTCTTTAGTCATATAGGTTAAAATATGATAAACACAAGGAAAGGCGGCGTTCAATGAAGTTCTGATTAAGAAATAAATTGTATTTGTATAATTATTAATTTATAATTATCAAAGGGTGTTGTACGGAATGTTATCCATTCAAACAGGCTGTCATCAAGGGTATAACCAATTCAATGGTGCCGGGAAGCAATGCCTAGCCAATGCTGTGTGTGCTGTAAACTACGGTTGCAAAGTAAGTCCTTTATCATAGCATCCGTCAACTTAAGATGACATACTTAATGATAGGGATATTCTCTATGCGAAAATATCTGCAAATGGTCTAAAATACCTGACAATTGAAAATGTCCCACATAATGTTGCTAGTTTCAAAAAGCCACTGCAATGCCTTTTGTCAACTAAGGTCACCTCAGAACCAGTTTTTCAGTTTGAAGATGCTGTAAGAAATGCTTCTGCAAACCAAAGCTATTCCGGATACATTTCTACAAATCCCTGCTATTGAAGTTCCATCATTAAAAGTGGTAATTCTTTCTCACTCTTTTATTCTCATAGTCGAAATGACTATGGAATGCTGTCACCTGATGGAAAAGCTACCATAACTACTCCTTATGATATCAAATCATTGTTTATTTATAAGGCATTTAGCTGCATCTCTTCATCTGTCCGGCAATGCTAGTTTTGAATTGTCGGCTTTAAATATCTTATTTGATGAACAAAATGAATCGGAGAGTGTTTTTACAGGTTTCAGTTCTGTAAGTGAATGTGATTTATCACATATACTTGCATTTGTTTACTATGATGTTGATGAATTTAGCATAAAATAGTGAAAAACAAAATCCTTAAAGAAAGCCAAACACGGCAAAATTGAAAATACTGCAGACTCGGTTTGATTGAGCCTGTTCATGTGTAGTTTAAGTTCATGTTCGAGCGTTTATTTGTCTGACGCTGATAGTTCAGAAGCAACCATTGATGAACTTACATTAGAACAGGCCGTTCACAATTTAAATGACAGTGTATCTTATTTGCAGTCTATATATGTTTACCAATTACCTTATATTACTATGTCTGGTGATCATTTGAATGCAAATGTAACTGATAATGAATCTTTCGGTTGTGAGACACGAAAATCTCCTGATAACCATGATGATGATGATGACGATGATATTAAGAAAGCAGATTATTTATATAGTCAAAGGGCTAATGATGATATTGAGTATTGAGTTATGCTGTTGATGATCATGATACTGATAGCTCGAGAGTAATGATGATGATGTTATGAACCCAGATTATGAATGATGATGATGTTACTGATGATTATGATGATGGTGATATCCCATTAATTGAACTGAAACAAAGATTAACTGACCCTGGGAACACACATGTATCACAAATAGAGCGAAATATTGACATAAATGAAAGACCCAAAAGGGGGGGGGGGAGAAAGAGGGTAAGACAAACCTAGTCTTTCTGGATTTTTAGAAACATGCCCAAATGGAAAGAAAAGATTGCGAAAAGACGCAAGAATGAAGGTAAAAAAAAATCTTGAAACGTTGCATTTGCCTTGTTGATCTTTATTCTCTTTTTTGTGTCATTGTCTACAAGTAAGTTGAATGATGCAAAAGTTATGAAACCAGGATGTGGTCCAGGTTGTCGCTTCCATTGCAAAAATCAATTTTCACAATCTGATATAGCGAATATAGGTCATGCATACCGTGTAATATAGACTATGTCGTCTAAAGAGAAACGACAAATTGACATTTGAAAAACCTTTTTTCGTCATACATTGTGTGTTAGTAGCTATGGTGAAAACTGCTTGTAAAATGACAAGAATAAAGATCTACAAGGCAAAGGCAACGTTCACAGGACGCCGCCCCCGGACAGTTGGAACAGAAATCTGGTGTGTGTGTGTGTTAAGATGACACGAGAGGTAAGCATTTTAAAGATCCTGTAACACATTATTTTTATGGTTTTATATACAAATTATGATGCTCAAATTAAGATTTATCGATATTGTAAGTTTCAAAAAACATTATTTATAAAGATATTACCGAATTTAATATTTCATGTAAATAAAGGGAGGTAATAAAATTTAGTTTTCTATTAATTCTAAGTCAATTTTTCCAATAAGAAATGAATGCATATAATTTAATGATTACCTTAAATATGTACAAATATTTGCAATACATATTTTACATATTCTTCCATGTTTGAAAATTGACAAATTTGCATAATTACATACATATAATAAATAAATTATATAATTCAATGAAGAGTGGTATGTAATCTCAATTACAAAACATACAGGATCTTTAACAGTACCTGATCATATGTTAGAAAAATTCCGTCGTTAAATGCGTAATTAGCCATTATTGCCGTAGGGACTTTAGTTAGTCATACTTACCAGCTCGAAAATGTATGTTTTGTAAATAGAGAAAAGTTCTTACGAGGGTGTAATGCCAGTTACTTACAGTTTTTACAGGAAAGTATTTAATACAGAGAACAAGCTTGCTTTAATTCCATACACCAATAAACAAGAGGGCCATGATGGCCCTGGGGTCGCTCACCTGTACATAGGCCCCCAGGGAGGGGCCAGTTTAAACCAAAAGGCTTTTATTTGAACAAACTTGGAAGACACCCATTAGAAGATGTTTCATGATGTTAAGTTTTTACTATACACAAATAATGAAAAACAATGACTTTTGCCCCCATTCCCCCTGGCAGGGCCAATTTTAACCCAAGGGCTTTTATTTGAACAAACTTGGTAGACACCCATTAGAACATGTTTCTTGCTAAATATCTTAGCTCTAGCTCTTTGGGTTCTTTAAAAGAAGATTTTTATGTTTTTAATTACTATATGCAATATAGGGAAAATCAATGACCCCCTAGGGCGGGGCCAATTTTGACCCAAGGGCTTTTATTTGAACAAACTTGGTAAACATCCATTAGAACATGTTTCATGCTAAATATCTTAGCTCTAGCTCTTTGGGTTCTTTAATAGAAGATTGTTAAGTTTTTACTACATGTATATAGGGGAAAAAATGACCCCTGGGACTGGGCCAATTTTGACCCCAGGGCTTTTATTTGAACAAACTTGGTAGACACTCATTAGAAGATGTTTCATGCTAAATATCTTAGCTCTAGCTCTTTGGGTTCTTTAAAAGAAGATTTTTTTAAGTTTATACTATATGCATATAGGGAAAACCAATGACCCCTGGGGCTGGGCCAATTTTGACCCCAGGGCTTTTATTTGAACAAACTTGGTAGTAACTCATTAGAAGATGTTTCATGCTAAATATCTTAGCTCTAGCTCTTTGGGTTCTTTAAAAGAAGATTTTTTTTAAAGTTTTTACTATATGCATATAGGGAAAATCAAAGACCCCCTGGGGCGGGGCCAATTTTGACCCCAGGGCTTTTATTTGAACAAACTTGGTAGACACCCATTAGAAGATGTTTCATGCTAAATATCTTAGCTCTAGCTCTTTGGGTTCTTTAAAAGAATTTTTTTAAGTTTTTACTATTTGCATATAGGGAAAATCAATGACCCCCTGGGGCGGGGCCAATTTTGACCCCAGGGCTTTTATTTGAACAAAGTTGGTAGACATCCATTAGAACATGTTTCATGCCAAATATCTAAGCTCTAGCTCCTTGGGGTTTTTAGAAGAAGATTAATTTTAAGTTTTTACTATATGCATATAGGGAAAATCAATGACCCCCTGGGACAGGGCCAATTTTGACCCCAGGGCTTTGATTTGAACAATCTTGGTAGACACTCATTAGAAGATGTTTCATGCCTAATATCTTAGGTCTAGCTCTTTGGGTTCTTTAAAAGAAGATTTTTTAAAGTTTTTACTATATGCATATAGGGAAAATCAATGACCCCCTGGGGCGGGGCCAATTTTGACCCCAGGGCTTTTATTTGAACAATCTTGGTAGACACTCACTAGAAGATGTTTCATGCCAAATATCTAAGCTCTAGCTTATTGGATTTTTTAGAAGAAGATGTTTAAAGTTTTTTCTTTTGGTTGCCATGGCAACCAGAGTTCTGCATGGAATGGAATTCTTTGAACAACTTTGTTAAGGCTTCACACAAGGAACATCCCTGTGAAGTTTCATTATGACCTGCCTTATGGTTTCAGAGGAGATGTCGTTTGAAAAGTGTGAACGGACAACGTACGACGGACGACGGACGAAGAGTGATTCTAATAGCTCACCCTGAGCATATGCTCAGGTGAGCTAAAAAGTGTGATTTCTGAGTTTCTTACAAAACTACATGTACTCTTAATGTTCAGGCAGAAATGAAGAAAAAATGACGGTCATATATTTAACAAGGAAAATGCAATAAAGAATAACTTCTCAGTTGGCGGCAACATTAACAGCAGCCAGAAGCTCTAAAAATCTGACAACAAAGTGATCCCTTGGAAGCATTAATCACAGCAGAATTACATGAAAATTGCAGACTCGATTTGATTGAGTCTGAACATGAGGTATAACGAATAAGTGCAACATCCCTCACGCCCCTTATCACCGGCTTAAGCGGTACTAAATCTTACCAGGTTAAAGACATGAGTCTCTCAGATTTCCTTGATTTTCAGGCTGTGAGCAAAAATTTCTCATTCATTACAGAATAAGACCCTTAGATTTATGTCTAACTCACTTAATCTTTTCATATACCAAACTGACTACTTTGGCCTATAAAGTGTGTTGACCTATGTAAGAGACTGCGGTCGAAAGATTTTCTCAGACCAGAAAACATTAAGATTGAAAATCTACGAAAAGATAGGAATCATATAAGTAGGGATACATTCAGTGATCTCATCCGTGTATGTTTAAGTGAGTTTATACCAAGAGAGCATCACCCATTTGATTTTGCTTTTGCTTTACCAGTAGGATTCATACAGTCATGTTTGTAAGTTGCCGCAGGAAAATGCTCCTTTGTTAACTTCAGTTTGAACAAGTTAAACATACAGACTTCCATAAATAAGTTGACAAAGGAATTTAGATTTTAATTCTAAAAAAATATTTTTTCACTGCAGTGAAACATGTTTTACGTTTTTTCACTGATATCCTGCCAGGCTACTTTCTTCCTAATTCATAAACTAAAATAACGAGTTCAGTCTAAAGAACTGAAAATGAGTGATCCCTCGGAGGCATTAAAAACAACAAAATTACATGAAAATTGATGACTCGGTTTGATTGAGTCTGGAATAATGAAAAAGTGCAACATTGCTCACGCACCCCCCCCCCCCGAAGGTTAAGGTCAAAAAGAGAAAAAGTATATTATATACAAACAATATGAGTTCTTTTCCATAAAAACACATGTACCATAATTGCACTTCAATATTTATTTTTATACCACTCTATAATTTCAACGCATTTAGTCATGTGATAAAAAGAATCTCAAATGCATAGTCATCAGTGTGGCAATACCACGTGACATTGACGTCATTTTCGGCATCATTTCCAAGACAAATGTTGCTCGATTCGGAAAAGAAAATAGCCGTAAATATTTTATTTCTGTACCAATTTCTTTGGGATATGCACCAGTCTACTGGGAGAAATAAAAGCTTTCTACAGAAATTGGATCTTCGTCAGTTTATAAGCCGTTTTATCAAACACTTTGCATAACCTTGGAAGTTGCTTGTATTAGAGCGGGCTTCAGTTGCAAGCTATTTCGTTTTCTGACGTTATCTGGTCTACGTCATGATTAAAAAATCAGGTTTACATCAACCGGGAGTACGGAAGGCAAAACTCTACCTAAATATGTTCATATTTTTATTATGAATGACATAAATCTTAAATTTTTCTTCAATTGTCAATTCTGGCACCAGTTCCAAGTCGAAAAAAAGGACTACAGTTTAAAGCAGATTTTAGAATCCGTTGCAAATGCAAAGCAACATGCCTACCGTTCTCTTTCTACAATTTAGTTTTACATTGTTGATCTTTCACAGAGAGATTGTGAAAAAACTGATTGTTCCTTAAAGCAATAACACTTACTTGTATCGCAATAGTGCACGTAGATTTAGTCCTGTCGGAAAATAATATTTTGGTTTCGTTTTGAAGATGTTTATCCTATGTAGTAAAATGTGTTTTATTCTATTTCACAATGGCGAAATTGATAAGAAATATATGTGCTCTCAGTGAGAGAAAGAGTTAAAATAAAAAAAACACTTTTGTATGCTATGGAAAGGGTTACACTTTAACGCGAGTGTTGTAAAGCTAAAGGTATTTTTTCAGTTTATTTTTGTAAAGAGTAACTGAAAAATACTGACACTCGTGAATGTGACGAATAGGTTTTTATGTCTTCAAAAGAGAGACTTTTAAAAGGTATATATTTTTTCTGGAATTGTTGTATAATAAATTTCTAGAGTTTGATAAACGAAATCACAATTTGAACTTGGAACTTTGCCGTGTAAATCTGATAGTATTGTTACTTAGTTGCATTACTTGTGATTCTCTATTTATAAAAAAAGACCCAAAATAGCCATGAATAAGAACGAGAATGGACGCCATGTGGAGTAAACAAAGTATAGAAAATAGTAAACAGATAAATGATTTTACAAACCAACAGCCATCGATCACAGTAAAATTTCTTGAAACAAAACATTCAAAAAGACGGAAATAACAATGATTATCAATAATTATATAAATATTTACATTAACATCTGTAATAGCAACATCGGCAAGATCTATGACTGGGGTCCATATGCCACTGATGCGTCCATTGAATAATTGATAGCTAACATAAGCTTAGTAAAATTACGATTACATTTGAAGAGTATATTCAATTTTTATCCTTCAACTGTCAAATGACTTACTTCTTTATTTACATATCAGATAATTCACTTATTTAGTATATGCGTCATGTTTATCATGTTTTAGATTTTAATGTGTAGTCCTTTTTTAAATCTTAAAATGCTACAAAAAGCCTGTTGAGGACATCTGCAGGTCATGCCGTGTGCAATAATCCATGCATTTACAGCCAATGACTACATCGATAAGAAATAGTCCCAAATAGCCCGATCGTTTTTATTCAGTTGAAAGAGACATTATTGTTAAAAAGTTCTACTCGATTTAAATGTTTTCAAACCATAAATATTCCGTTCCCTTCCTCTCTTTACAACGTATATTGGTGAGCTCTCTGTGTTCTTAAGTGAACGAAGTTATATCCAGTTCACGAAAAACGGTTATCGTGGGTATGAAAACAGGATGTAAAAATATTTTTATCAACGAGTGCCACTGTGTTAAAAAGCTGAATCTATCATACCAAAACATTGCTACAGGTTCTTTATATTTATGTGGTTATACGTATAAATAACTCTTTACAAAATTATAAATTTGTTTTCAAATTGAAGTTTTATGAATAAATAATACTTACCTGGAATAACAGTATGAATACTCTTTTTCTGATCCGCATAATAAACTTTCTCCCGGAAGTTGATAAACTTTTCGTGAGGCGCATGCGCACTCTCGGTAAGTTATCTACTTCCTCCTCCCACAGTAAACGTCAGTTCCTTTTCTGGCGAAAGTATTCGCCCCAGGACTGAAAGAAAGGGGAGGTTGGGAGGGTAACTGTTATTCCAGGTAAGTATTATTTATTCATAAAACTTCAATTTGAAAACAAATTTATAATTTTTA
>NW_026859081.1:0-17309 GCF_026571515.1 Ruditapes philippinarum | reverse complement strand
AAGTAACCATTGACTTAAAGAATCTTGTAAAAAACAGTCATATGTAGGGGGTGGCCTAAAGTAGGGATTCTACTTTACATTGAATGTAATCAATTATCAATCAATTACTCTCTTAAAATAACTGTAATTTAATTGATTACAGAGGCAAGTGAGAGTAATCAATCTTAATCAATTACTTTAAAATCTGAAAGTAATTGTAATTAAATCCATTACTGAACAATGTAATCATCCCCAGGTCTGACGTGAAGAAAAGTCTTTTACAGTTCGCGGGTCAAAAGTTTCGGTTGAATGCCCGTTGTTTATGTTGTAATCATCTTCAATTACCAGTGTTATACAGCCCAATAAGTTAAGGATTGCTGTAAAAGAGAACAGTATGGAAACCCTTGACTGTCATTTATAAGTTTTAATTTTTTGGTCACCCCTTTTTTTATAAAAGGGCATCATATATAGTAGGGCATGCATATTATATGATTTCAACTGAACAATATCATGTTTTTATTCATTGTTTTTTTAATTTTTCCGACCAATTCTTATATGGTGTGCAATTATTAATATATAATGTTTTAGCATCATTATATAATGTCATCTTATCAAAAATTATGTCAATCTTTCATAAAAACGATGTGAATCTAAATATTATATAGTATATGTTGTGCATTCATTTGAGTGTATTTATGTGGTAGCATCATTATATACAGTCAACTTATCAATATATTTATGTCAATCTTTCATTATACTATGTGTATATATTTATTATACGATGTGCCATTAATGAATATATTTATATAAGTAGGATTCATTATACAGAGTCAACTTATCAATATTAAATTTTAATGTCAATCTTTCCATTTTTCGATGTGAATCGATTATAAAACGATGTGTGTTTTTATGAATATATAATGGTTATTACACGATCTACATCTATTATTATTCAGACCGCTTTCTTTATGTGAAGTGCATACATCTTTATATCGTGTGCTTTTTTCATTATACCGATGGGGTTAAATTTACCGGGCTATATCTCACTATGCTCTGTTCGTAGCGGGGAACGATTGAAGTACACGTGATAAAAATCTCAAGACTTGAAGGAATCTCAGGCGGTACTAAACTGCTGACGAATTGTTAAGTTGACTCTATATGAAGACGATTCTACATAAATAGTATTGTTGTGGCTCTATATAATAATGGTTCCACATAAAATATTCATTAATGCACATCGTAAAATGAAAGATTGACATCATACAAGGACATGTTTACATCATGGTATTGTTAAGTTAACTCCATATAAAGACGATTCAAGATAATATTGTGTTGTTTTAACTCTATATAAGAATGGTTCCACATAATATATTCGTAATTGCACATCATATAATGAACAACTGACATCATATAAAGACAGATCGACGTTAATCTAATGTTATTATGACTCTATAAAGACGATTCTACATAATATAGTGTTGTTTTGACCCTATATAAGAATGGTTCTACATAATATATTCATAAATATTGATGCACATCGTTAAGTGAAAGATTGACATCATGTAAGGACACATTTAAATCATATATTGTTTAGTTGACTCTATATAAAATGTAGGAATCCAAGTGCAGGCAACGTCTTTACGAAGCGCGCAAAGACATGGGCGCCGGAATCTTTGTACAGAACAGCATCACAAAGTTTCGAGAGTGACTGTGTTTTGAAGCCCGACAACTTGTCCGTTCAAAAAAGCTGGATCGAACATGGGTTGCAGGATGTTGTGTTAATGCAACTCTACTACCGCGAATCGACCATTAAGAATCTGTACAGAACATTTATTTCAAAGACTTGTCAATTATCGAGTCAATTACAGATGGTTCTGTCTATAATCTTTTCTACACAGTTAACGTAAAAAAATGTCGCAACTTTTTAACTGTGTTGGTGTATTGATAACCTATTGTTTAAAAAAAACATCAATAAGACTCTGCAATCGATAACTTACCTGTATATCAGACGAATTTTGTGACCTATTAAATAATAATAGACTTACCCGTGTTATCAGCTGATAGCAGACGACACTCGAGCCGGACTTTTTACATAAAAATAATATTATTACAAGAAAAGCATTGATGCAAAGCATCAAAGGGCGTCCATGCAAGAAATGCAGCCAGTGAAGATGAACTAATAGACATCTAATGACCAGATATTGAAATATTCAGACTTTGTGATGAATACTTTTCAAGATAATCAGCGGAAATCATTTTGACATTTAAGGCCCCTGTGACCTTGACCTTTGTCGTAATGACCCCCAAATCAATAGGAGTCATCTACTAGTTATGACCAATCAATATGTGAAATATGAAGACTTTGTGATGAATACTTTTCAAGATAATCAGCGGAAACCATTTTGACATTTAAGGCCCCTGTGACCTTGACCTTTGACCTAGTGACCCTAAAATCGAAAGGGGTCATCTACTAGTTATGACCAATCACTATGTGAAATATGAAGACTTTGTGATAAATACTTTTAAGATAATCAGCGGAAACCATGTGGTCTACCGACGGACAGAGTTATGGACCGACAGACTGACATTAGCAAAACAATATACCACCTCTTCTTCAAAGGGGGCTATAATAAAACTCTGGAAACAAAGTTATCCTTCGGAAGCACAACAAAATTACATAGAAATTGCAGACTCGGTTTGACTGAGTCTGTACATGAGGGATAATGAAAAAGTGCAACATCCCTCATGGCCCCTAGCACCGGCTTGAGCGGTACTCAATTCTCAACACTTTATAGTGTTGGCATCAATGATCCTGAAGTACCAGAAAAATATAACAACACTAAAGTGAAGTAGGGTGTTACTTTTTACAGCTTCCTATAAGACTAACTTTATGACACTATATAGAAACATTGTCCATGGCTTGAATGAGATCCTAATCAGATTACATAGATTTATTTTAGTCCAATTGTGTTACGTGCTATAAGCTTATAAAAACACTTTCAAATCTGTTCCTGGAACCAACCAGTACATGAGCAATGAGTGTAAAGTGTCTTGCTCACACAAACAACGGCTTGTCTCTGAAGGGGTTTGAACCTAAGTGGCCAGCAATCCTTAGATTACAAGTCTTATACCAAGCTATGCCTCCATTACTGGATCATTGTCACAGTGACACATGAAATACTTACCTAGTCTCAAGAACCAAGAAGGCCATTAGATGGTCCTAGATCGCTCACCTGTTTTTCTTTTACTTCCCCTATCGTATAAATGTATGTTAAATATGAACTATGATGACTTACATATTTATATCTAATACAATTCATAAAAGTTACATTTCCCTTTATTATTCTCATTTCTTTTGGTAATTTACACAAAGGGTCCTGTAATATCGGACCTAAAGACTGTTCCCCGTTTACAAAAATATATATAAAAGAATAGCTACCAAGTTACGTATTCCTGAGTGCATCACTTATATCTTTGTTACATCTAGGACATCTTCTTGCATCCTTTGGGAAACCTTTGTTTCCTATCTCATAACTACCAGCCAATGGTCCGAACAAATGAGCAGCAAGAATTACTTAAACATTATAGTAATTATATTCCTTGTTTTTAACCAATGAAAGAAGACACTCCTCATGCTGTTCTGAAATTAAAACGCATTTTCAGTAGATGTTATAATATTTCTAATGCGTTACTAACGCAGTAAGGGCTATTTTTGCATATTTTGACCTATTCATAGTAATTAACATAGGTTTTAGGTGTCATTGATAATGTGCAAATCACATTCTTTTGGTAACTTTACAATATCATACTGTCAAATTTATTTATCAAATTTTCATGAAAATTATCATGAATCTGTAGGTGTGCTGCTTTAAAACATCACAGGAAGAATTTTTTTCTACATAAGTCTTTTAAAATTCAATGGCACCCCAATGTTTCATTGAAACACATATTAACCTATTTTTGTCACATAAATCCTTTATGAAATGAATAACATCAAGGAAAATTTACTGTTACCTACTATTCTCAAAGCCACTAAAGTACCTACTTTACAGTCAGACATATGTTCTAACATTTTGGTTTTAGGTGGCAATCCAACACACTGTGAATAGACACATGAAACCAAAATGTAAGTGTGGACAGATGGACAGTAACAAATCTGTTGTCCCCACTTTTTGACGGGGGATGATAATAAATTTAACGGTTTATGTCTACAATCATGTATAATATATAAAATATGCATAAAATGTTCACGTAATTTCAACAGATTACTCTGATTAGTGTTCAGGGTTCTCACTTGGACTTTAAAACATGGAGACATTGGACATTCACATCTTAAAAAGTTGGGCATTGTCTTTACACCAAAACACAGCACAATAAGCACCAATTATGTATATGCCAGTGTCTTTAATAATGTAAATAGTGAATTTTTATTGTGTCCGTGACCATTAATGTCATTGTCAGCTTATAGCTGCAACATGTTAGTGTGTCGCCTACTGGACAATGCCAACTGCTGAAGAATACAACGCGTCACCGTGTTCTGATTTGTCAATCGCATGAATACTTAATGAGAAAGACATACATACTAAACTTTTGCCTTACAGCGTGTATTAGACTTTGTTGATGTTAACACGCGTTCTAAACAAGCGGATTAACGGTAATTGGTTGAAATTGAGAAGTAAACAATTAATTAAAATCACTTTAAAACAGACTTAGCTTCATAAATATATATGACAGATCGTAAGAAAAATCGAAATCGCTTTGAAGTTTGTTTTAGGCGAAGTCACTCATCCGAAGGCGACATCATCGCCCTAGTGGCCCCCTAGCTCAAGCCCTGGTATATATACGTAATTAACTGTTACAATCATTATAATCAAACATCGTTTAAATCGTGAAATATTTATTGTCATTTTATGATGTAACAACAGCTGTCAGAGGAGGCAGTCACGCTTGACTAAATACAGAACACAGCAAAGACACAACTATGAAAAAAATCTTACATATTTCTGTATCAGAATCACGAAAGCACCAAAATGTTAAATATTTTTAACCACATAATAAAAATGTGGCCAGAAGTATTCACATAACTCTATGCTCTAATGGATATTTTAGACAACAATATGAAACAAGAGGGCCATGATGGCTTTGATGGCTCACCTGTACATAGGCCCCCGGAGCGGCGCCAGTTTAAACCCCCAGGGCTTTTATTTGAACAAACTTTGAAGAAACCCATTTGAACATGTTTCATGATGTTAAGTTTTTACTACACACATATAATTAAAAACAATGACCTCCCCCCCCCCTTCACCCCCGGCAGGGCCAATTTTAATCCAAGGGCTTTTATTTGAACAAACTTGGTAGACACCCATAAGAAGATGTTTCATGCTAAACATCTAAGCTCTGGCTCATTGGGTTTTTTAAAAGAAGTTTTTTTTTTAAGTTTTACTATACACATACAGTTAAAAACAATGATAACACCCCTAGGGCTGTGCAAGTTATGACCCTAGGGCTTTAATTTTTGAACACACTTTGTAGACACTTACTAGAAGATGTTTCATGCTTAATATCTAAACTCTAGCTATTTGGGTTTTTTTCAAAGAAGATTTTTAAGTTTTTGCTATACTCATATAAGGAAAATCAATGACCCTTGGGGCGGTGCCAATTTTGACCCAGGGCTTTTATTTGAACGAATTTTGTAGACACTTACTAGAAGATGTTTCATGTTTAATATCTTAACTCTAGCTATTTGGGTTTTTTCAAAGAAGATTTTTTTAAGGTTTTTGCTATACACATATAAGGAAAACCAATGACCCCTGCGGTGGGGCCAATTTTGACCGCAGGGCTTTGATTTGAACAAACTTTGTAACCACCCATTAGAACATGTTTCATGCTAAATATGTTAGCCCTAGCTATTTGAGTTCTTTAAAAGAAGATTTTTTAAGGTTTTTACTACATGTACTATACATGCATATAGGGAAAATCAATGACCCCCTGGGGGCAGGGTCAATTTTGACACCAGGGCTTTTATTTTAACAAACTTGGTAGACACCCATAAGAAGATGTTTCATGCAATAGATCTAAGCTCTAGCTCATTGGGTTTTTCAAAAGAAGATTATTTTAAGTTTTTACTATACACATACAGTTAAAAACAATGATGACACCCCTGGGGCTGGGCCAGTTTTGACCCCAGGGGAGGGTGGTCATTGTTTTTAATTATATGTGTGTAGTAAAAACTTAACATTATGGGGTGTCTTCAAAGTTTGTTCAAATAAAAGCCCTGCGGGGTTTAAACTGGCCCCGCTCCGGGGGCCAACAGGTGAGCGATCTCAGGGCCATCATGACCCTCTTGTTTCATATTGTTGTCTTAAATATCCATTAGAGCTTAGAATTGTATGTGATTACTTCTGGCCACATTTTTATTATGTGGTTAAAAATATTTAACATTGTGATGCTTTCGTGATACTGATACAGAAATATGTACGATTTTTTATAGTTGTGTCTCTGCTGTGTCCTGTATGTAATGAGTCAAGCGTGACTGCCTCCTCTGACAGCTGTTGGTACATCATAAAATGACAATAAATATTTCACGATTATAATGATGTTTGATTATAATGATTGTAACAGTTAATTACGTATATTTACCAGGGCTTGAGCTAGGTGGCCACTAGGGCGACGATGTCGCCTTCGGATGAGTGACTTCGCCTAAAACAAACTTCAAAACGATTATAATGATGTTTGATTATAATGATTGTAACGAGGGTTGTTCGGGAAGTTCTGAGAATTGTTTTATAGCACACGTTGTAGTCGGGTTGGCGTAAATATAAATATATACGCATTTATTTCAATATATACTGTACAGTATCTGAAAATATCATCATCATACACACAGAAACTAAAACATAATAAATATAATAAATAACCATATAACAAACACCCGGAGCACGCCGACGTCATTTGCAACGTTATGCGACGTTAAAGTCCATTGATCGTCGCACCTTTTCAACGTAGTCACCTGCAATTTCGATGCATTTCCTGTGTCGGCTGATCCACTTATTGTATGTTTCCACGTACCAGCTATTGGTAAAGGACGAGACTATAGCTTGCGTATGCTTAACAAGATCGTCAGCTGAGTCAAAACGTTTTCCTCGCAGCTGTGATTTGAGTCCGGGAACACACGGAAGTCCATCGGAGCGAGGTTCGGGCCGTATGGAGGGTGCTCTAAGATCTCAAACCCCAAGAGGCTGATCTCTAACTGGGTTGATTCCGCTCTGTGGGCTTGCGCATTTTCTGATGAAGTAAGATGCGGTCATGGTCCATGTGGCGGCGCTTCTTCCGTATCGCGTTAACGAGATCCCGCCTCAGAACCTGTAAAAAACGCATGCGGTTAAAATTTTTTATCAATATTATGTTTATAATATTATATTTTTATCAATTTATATGTTTTAAAATATATTATAATTAGAAATGTATACTTTTAGTTACCTTTGAATAGTAAGCTGCCGTGACAGTTTGACCATCCGGAACTCTGTGTTGCAGAATCATCCCGTGCCGGTCCATGAGGAAAATATACATGTGTTTTCCCGCACTTTTCTGCACCCGGGATTTCTTTGGTGGGGGTGTACGCGGGGTTTTCCATACCGATGACATAGCCTTAGTCTCTGGATCAAAGTGGTGGAGCCAAGTTTGGTCAGTTGTTATTACTCTGTCTAAGAACTCATCACCTTCGGCGTCATAGCGTGATAGAAATGCCTGAGAGCATCGCACCCGACAATCCTTTTAATTGTCCTTTAGCAACCATGGTACCCAACGTGCACTCACTTTAGACATACCGAGCTCTTTTGTAAGTATTCCGTGAACAGTAGAAACTGATACGCAAAGTTCATCTGCAAAAGCTGTAACTGTCGTTCTTCTGTCGCAATTTATCATGTCTTTTACCGAGTCCTTAATTGAACATGCAACAACAGACTGCCGACCGCATCTAGGATCGTCTTCGATCGAGTTTCTTCCATCTATACACTGTAGTCGGACTGCATTTCTTGTATTTTCCTGTAGAATTGATCATTTTCATTGTTTCAGTGGAAGACTTTTCCAGCGCAACACAAAATTTCACGATGCTTCGCAATTCAACGTCACCTATCGACGTCATGTTGTTTACTCAGTGGCTATTGGCAACAACTTTTAAACATTGTTGATCCGTTGAGAATTTAAATAACGTTATGATATTTTCAAGAAATGTCGTCATGACGTTCCGCTGCTGACCAGCGTTTTAACGCAATTTTTACATTATCAAAATTACGAAATATTATAAGTGTAGCGAGTTACACCTTTCTTTCGAGTCGGATTGCTCCGGTGCTGCGATGTAGTGTTGCTATGGTTACTGCTATTTCCGGCTATTGTTGTTTGATTCTATTCAATTTTTAGGAATAGTTCCGTGATATGCTAATCTTAGTATGTGCAAAATATTATGTCTTAGAAACAAAAAAAATATAGGAGATAAAACAAAATTCCCAGAACTTCCCGAACAACCCTCGTATATATACCAGGGCTTGAGCTAGGGGGCCACTAGGGCGACGATGTCGCCTTCGGATGAGTGACGTCGCCTAAAACAAACTTCAAAGCGATTTCGAAGTCGCAAGATTTTTCTTATGATCTGTCATATCTATTTATGAAGCTATGTCTGTTTTAAAGTGATTTTAATTAATTGTTTACTTCTCAATTACAACCAATTACCGTTAATCCGCTTGTTTAGAACGCGTGTTAACATCAACAAAGTCTAATACACGCTGTAAGACAAAAGTTTAGTATGTATGTCTTTCTCATTAAGTATTCATGCGTTTGACAAATCAGAACACGGTGACGCGTTGTATTCTTTAGCAGTTGGCATTGTCCAGTAGGCGACACACTAACATGTTGCAGCTATAAGCTGACAATGACATTAAAGGAGACGGACACAATAAAAGTTAACTAATTACATTATTAAAGACACTGGCATATACATTATTGTTGCTAATTGTGCAGTGTTTTTGGTGTTAAGACAATGCCTAACTTTTTAAGATGTGAATGTCCAATGTCTCCATGTTTTAAAGTCCAAGTGAGAACCCTGAACACTAATCAGAGTAATCTGTTGAAATTACGTAAATATTTTTATACATACTTTGTATATTATACATGATTGTATACATAAACCGTTAAATTTATTATCATCTCCCGTCAAAGAGTGGGGACTATAGATTTTTAACTGTCCATCCGTCCACACTTACATCTTGGTTTCATGTGTCTATGGACCTTTCTGGTGTTTACAGTTTAGCTAACTTGTTATCCAACACACTTACATTTTGGTTTCATGTGTCTATGGACCTTTCCGGTGTTTTCAGTTTAGCTAACTTGTTATCCAATCGCTACACTGAGATAATATATAGTCAATGGTTGACATGGTTTGCACAAAAGAACGCGTGCTTATGTTTGTGATACTGTTTGTGAGCAGTCAACCTAGCAATGAATGGAAAAGGTGTGGCTAAATGTTAAAATAAAGGATTTATGTGACTAAAATAGGTAAATATGTGTTTCAATGAAACATTGGGGATGCCATTGAATTTTAATAGACTTATGTAGAAAAAAGTTCTTCCTGCGATGTTTTAAGCATTTAATATAATTGGTCAGAAGATATTTTTACAGAAATGTAAATGACTTTTTTGTCATATAATGTTTTATTATATAACAAGGCAAATTTCCTAAGAATTATTGTAATTTTAATTTCAGAACAGCATGAGGAGTGTCTTCTTTCATTGGTTAAAAACAAGGAATATAATTACTATAATGTTCAAGTAATTATTGCTGCTCATTTGTTCGGACCATTGGCTGGTAGTTATGAGATAGGAAACAAAGGTTTCCGAAAGGATGCAAGAAGATGTCCTAGATGTAACAAAGATATAAGTGATGCACTCAGGAATACATCACTTGGTAACTATTCTTTTATATATATATTTGTAAACAGGGAACAGTCTTTCGGTTCGATATCACAGGACTGTTTGTGTAATACCAAAAGAAATGAGAATAAAGGCAAATGTAACTTTTATGAATTGTATTAGATCTAAATATGTATGTTATCATTGTTCATAATTAACATACATATAAAGTAAATAAGGTACGGAAAATAAATGAAAATAGGAAAACTTCAGAGAAATAAAAACAACGGCTTACCGCAATGGTGGTCAGAGCACTTCTCCTCTTTTATGAAGTCAAACCTTCACGTCCAAGTGTTCGTTCAGGTTTGACGTCATAAAGTGACCCAAAATTTTTGGGAGACATATTGTTTTCGCCTTAACTGTCTGTCCGATCGTCCGTCCGTCCGCATTAAGCTTGTCAGCCCTTCACAGGTCAAAGTACTGGTAAGATTTTAACCAAACTTTACTGAAGTGATCAGTACCATCCCTAGGTGTGCATATCACCGGCACGTTTGTCTGCGCTGCACAAAGTGGTTGGCAGAGCTAAAAATAGAAAAATCTTGTCCAACCTTCACAGGTCAAACTACTGGTTGGTTTTCAACCAAACTTTACAGGTGTAATCAGTACCATCCCCAGATGCGCAACCATGAGCATCTTCCGCTTTGCTGCACAAAATGGCGCATTACTGAGAGCTAAAAATAGTAAAATCTTGTCCGGCCTTTACAGGTCAAACTTATGGTGGGATTTCAACAAAACTTTACAGGAGTGATTAATACCATCCCTTGTTGTGCATGTCACTGGCACGTTCCACTTCGCTGCACAAAATGGCCACCAGAGCTAAAAATAGAAAATTCTTGTCCGGCCTTCACAGGTTAAACTCCTGGTGGGATTTAAACCAAACTTTACAGGAGTGATCAGAACCTTCCCTAGTTGTGCACATCACTGGCATGTTCCACTTTGCTACACAAAATTGCAGCCAGAGCTAAAAATTAAAAAATCTTGTCCGGCCTTCACAGGTCAAACTATTGGTGGAATTTCAAGCAAACTTTACAGGAGTTATCAGGATTGATCAGTTCCATTTCTAGTTGTGCACATCGTTGGCACGTTCCACCACTTGCTGCATAAAATGGTCGCCAGAGCTAAAAATAAAGAATTGTCCGGCCTTCACAGGTCAAACAACTGATGGGATTATAACCAAACTTTACAGGAGTGATCAGTACGGTACTGTACCAACCCTAGTTGTGCACAATACAGGCAACTCAGTTAGTTCAAATAACTAGAATCTATGCATCTCTTAGCACTAGAAGGTGAGATGGTTTTGACCCTCAGTATCTTTGAATTTTGTAACACCTTAAGCCAAAGTTTTCTTTCCTGTTTTGGCGCTATATGACCTGTACTCTGTGAACTGTTGGTGCACCATAAATCCAAACAAACTGATACCCATTGAGTACAGATTGGCCCTGCATATAGAATCTTACACTTGTTTTAAAAAACAATTAAATATTGTGAAAAATAAGAATAATCCAGAGCTTGGATCTATTTGGTATTGTAGAATTGCATTGTAAACATGTAAAAAAAATGTATTATTCACGCGTGTTAACAGTCAATATAATTATACTTATCAGGTAATGATAATGTATGGCACGGTTATGCAGATATACTTATGAAGAAGAGTGTAGTCAAGATAGGAACTAAAGAAGATAAAGAGGCTGTTTGTGGTGAACCATTGCCAAAGAAATTGAGAACTGAAGATTTGGAAGATGATGAAAGTTCAGCATCAGATGAAGATAGTGTTATAGTTGAAGTTACAAAGGATGCATTTACTGCTAAAGCAATGTCACAGCTACTGTCTCAAACAATTGTTAATGCATTTCAGAAGTGAACAAGAACCAAACTTTGTACAGTTCCTATATACCTTCCTTTTTTGCCTCATCTCAATCTGTTAGACTTTCTTTGTACAACTGTGAATCAGGTAGTTTAATACTGTCTGATAATATGAAGCTTTTTATGTACGTTGAACAAGAAATCATCTTAAATGTTACAACTATTTTGAGCATATGGTATGCCTTGAATTTTGAAAGTTGTAATGATAAAAGCAGTGAACTTTTCCCTAAATTTGAGAAGGTATACCAGAAGTCAAATTTTAAAGAACAGGCTGGTGAAAAGTTTGAGATATATGATAAAAAGTGTACCAAGCCTATGACAGAAGCTGTAGAAAATACAGACATTGAAATGTTTGTATCGCTAGATTTCTCTACTGATTATTTACGCCCTGCAATAGAAGTAAGTCGTTCATTGCTAAGTCATGAAAATCCATGAAGCAAATTCAGGAGGTAAATCACTCTAGATGTTACAGTTCATATGGTTTGATCTTCTACAAACTTTGTCATTCCATTTATACTGATGATAATGGTGAAAATGGGTAGTATAGTTTAAGAACTAGGTCACAAGGTCAGGTCAGCAATGTGTGTCTCACAGTGTAGACAGAGTTGTGTAGTAAATATACATATATCAGCCTGCAAAAATTATAAATTTGCAAGGTTCACAATTCGCTCGTTACTTTGAAGAAAAGAAGATCTGTGATTGTGTTTTACATATTTTGCATGTGTGTAAGTTAAGATATTGCAGAGTTATGTGTCCTTGCAATGGATCAAAATAACAAATCTATTGTTTTTTTTGTCAGTTTATGTATAAATATTGCTTAAGATTTAGTGATAAGGGGAAGTAACTATGCAGGACCATTGGCATTAAAGTAAATGGGAATTATCTCCCTGAGGTACTTTGACAGGTAGCAAGTAGATATTCTTTTTTATCAAAACATGTATAAAAAATATAAAAAAAATCTAAGAAAAAAAATTCTTTTCATCATTCCACTCAGATATGTAATCAAAGATAATTACAAATCTTCACTTTCATAGATATAGCAGGTTCTTTCAAGAATGGAGATAATTCAATGTGTACTGGTATAAATTTATAGAACACTTGTATTACTTCCCGTATGTAATGAATAGGGGTGTCACGTTTAAACAGGTACAGTCAGTTTTAGCTCAAAACCAGTTAGAAAATTCAAGGTTTAAGTATTTTACAAAGGGCGAAAAAGTTATTCATTGATTCTATATATTAGCTAAGTATCAAGGTATTACAATTGTTTGCATTTTAGTTGTACTCATGATATATAATATTCCTTTCTATGAAGGTCACAAAATGTTATTGTGAGTTTTACCTGTATACTCACTGTTTACACTTAGATGAGGATAATATCGCTTCTTTTTTACCTAAATATTTTTGCTGATATCCGTCTTCAAAGACTCTCAAAATTAATCTCTTCAGATTTAGAATACTTGTTAAGTTTTAAGGTCAGGTAACAATAAAATTTATCACCCTACTTGCATTTGCCTTTTACTTTAAGATTGCTTTTTGTAAGGGAGTTTCTACTGTTACTGAAAGGGAAAATGTGCTAGATGAAGAGCTTGAATACTTATGTATCTTAATATATTATATATTTAATATTACTTTCTATGAAGGTCACCTTTAGTTGTCTTTGTTGTAAAAGTTCTATAAATTCGATGTATATGAAAACGAATCTTTTCTATGTTTGAGCTGACCTAATCTGTAGTAATGGACATGGGCTTACAGTATAAGTCAAGTCAATTATTAATCTCATCATAGATCGAGAGTCGGTATCCAAGAGTCACTTACACTATTATAGAAACAACTAGATAGATAGGTTAATGCATCATTTATTGACATGTTTACTAATGTTTTCCAGTTAAGTCATGTGGCATATGGATATTTATGCTCCCCGAAGTGTGAGCATATAGTCGCCACTTTGTCTGTCCAGTTGTCAGTTTGTCTGCTTTTTAGCTCACCTGAGCATATGCTAAGGGTGAGCTATTAGGATCACTCTTCGTCCGTCGTCTGTCGTACGTTGTCCGTTCACACTTTTCAAACGACATCTCCTCTGAAACCATAAGACAGATCAAAATGAAACTTCACAGGGATGTTTCTTGTGTGAAGCCTTAACAAAGTTGTTCAAAGAATTCCATTCCATGCAGAACTCTGGTTGCCATGGCAACCAAAAGAAAAAACTTTAAACATATTCTTCTAAAAATCCCAAAGAGCTAGAGCTTAGATATTTGGCATGAAACATCTTGTAGTGAGTGTCTACCAAGATTGTTCAAATAAAATCCCTGGGGTCAAAATTGGCCCCGCTCCAGGGGGTCATTGATTTTCCCTATATGCATATAGTAAAAACTTAAAAAATCTTCTTTTAAAGAACCCAAAGAGCTAGAGCTAAGATATTAAGCATGAAACATCTTCTTATGAGTGTCTACCAAGATTGTTCAAATAAAAGCCCTGGGGTAAAAATTGGCCCCGCCCCAGGGGGTCATTGTTTTTCCCTATATGCAAAAAGTAAAAACTTAAAAAAACTTCTTTTAAGGAACCCAAAGAGCTAGAGCTAAGATATTAAGCAGGAAACATCTTCTTATGAGTGTCTACCAAGATTGTTCAAATAAAAGCCCTGGGGTAAAAATTGGCCCCGCCCCAGGGGGTCATTGATTTCCCTATATGCAAATAGTAAAAACTTAAAAAATCTTCTTCTAGAAAACCCAAAGAGCTAGAGCTTAGATATTTGGTATGAAACATGTTCTAATGGATGTCTACCAAGTTTGTTCAAATAAAAGCCCTGGGGTCAAAATTGGCCCCGCCCGGGCTGACATTGATTTACCTTATATGTGTATAGCAAAAACTTAAAAGTCTTCTTTGAAAAAACCCGAATAGCTAGAGTTTAGATATTAAGCATGAAACATTTTCTAGTAAGTGTCTACAAAGATTGTTCAAATTAAAGCCCTATGGTCAAAACTGGCCCTGCCCCAGGTGTGTCAATGTTTTTAACTATATGTGTAAAGAAAAATACTTGACAAGCTAGACCTTAGATGTTAAGCATGAAATATCTTCTAATGGGTGTCTACCAAGTTTGTTCAAATAAAAGCCCTGGGGTTTAAACTGGCCCCGCTCCAGGGGCCTATATACAGGTGAGCTACTTCAGGGCCATCATGGCCCTCTTGTTTTGTCTGTTACTTAACTCAACAGCAAGAGGTATCAACATGAAACTTTGTAGGAAGATAGATCTCATTAGGTAGAAGTACAGTGCAAAAGAACCATAACTCTGCCTTACCTAATTTTTGAGTTATTGCCCTTTGTTTTTTTTTTACTCTGGGACATAACTCTGAAACTATAAGAGATATCAACATGAAACTTTGAAGGTAGGTAGATCTCATTGAGAAGAAGTCCAGTGCAAAAAACATAACGCTTCCTTGCCTAATTTTGGAATTATTGCCCTTTGTTTATTTTTACACTTTGAACTTTGTCTGAGGCATAACTCTGAAACTATATATGAGATATCAAGTATAAGAGGTATCAACATGAACCTTAGTAGGAAGATAGATCTCATAGGGTAGAAGTGCAGTGCAAAAGAACCATAACTCTGCCTTGCCTAATTTTGGAGATATTGCCCTTTGTCCATCTTTACACTTTTTATCTTTGTTTGGGACATAACTCTGAAACTAGAAGAGATATGAACATATAACTTTATAGCTAGATAGATGATATCTGATTGGGTAGAAGTGCTGTGTAAAAGAACCACAACTCTACCTTGCATGATTTTGGAGTTATTGCCCTTTGTCCATGTTACATTTTGAACTTTGCCCTGGACATATCTCTGACACTACAAAAGATATGAACAGACACTTTGTAGGTAGATAGATATCATTGGGTAGATGAGCAGTGCAAAGAACAGTAACTCTGCCTTGCCTAAGTTTAGAATTATTTCACTTTGAACTTTATCTGGGACATAACTCTGAAACTATAAGAGGAATACTTTTCTGTGTCCTATTATGGAGCATCATCCTGTTCAACCGGTTCTTGTTTATTTCAGGGAGGTGGAGTTACAAAACTTGAAAATGTTAAATTGTGTTTGAAAAGTCATAGAGCTTGTATTTTAATTGTTATGTTGGAAAAAAAAACACATTAAAATTAATTTTTGCTCAGTAATGTCTCTGTTATTGACTTTGTATTTCTTTGTTAACCTGTTTGTTAAAGGTTTTATTTCTCAAAAATTATTTATTATACTGGGAGACCTTGTTTATTATCGAATTGAAATGCATTTTTAAGGGTCAGAATAATCATGAAAACCATTTTTAGCTCACATAAAGTGCTCAGAGATAATATTTTGTGATGTCAGTTTGTGGGTCGTTGCACACAATTTCATTAAACAACATCTCTACCTTAACCACTGGATGGATTTTTGACCAAACTACACTGTGGTTCTCTATAAAAGATTCCAGTCTAATATTATGTGGGTCAGGAGATAAAATGGTCTTAAAAACTTTTCTGCTAAGAACTTACAATATACCCATACAATACCCAACGCTTAGATATTTGGCATGTCGTCTTTTCTGACTTTAACATGGAAATATAAAACTTGTTACTTTCTGTAGCGATGTATCTCAGGTGAGCGACCCAGGTACGTCATGACCCTCTTGTTTTATTTGCCATCAAAGGCAATTTATTTCCCCTTAATTCTTTTGGGTTTTTAAACAAAGTTTTTTAAAGTTTTTACTATATACAAATAAGGAAAACAAGAAACATGGCAATGCCATGAAACCAGGTTTTCAATTATCACAATTGTAGATAAATATGTTGTATTTGAAATACAAATACAAGCAACAAACAATGTAACTATGTGCGATGTAAAACATGAATAATGTAGGAGGAATTGCCACAGAAGAAGTGTTCACTATATATTCTGTATAATAAGGAAAAAAAAAAAGGGCCATAATGAGGTCAAATACTATCCAATCACAAAACCCGGACAATATGCGCCAGGGTACTTTGATAACAAAGCTTCTGTGGGAAAATTTGGGCAAAAACCCTTGAGAAAAGTAGGGAGAAGTTTTGCGCCAAAAGTAAAATTTTTCACTATTTTGGGTTTTTTTTAAGGAAAAAAACACCCAAAAGGGGCCCTAATTAAGTCAAAAATTATCCCAAACCCCAAAAAACCCCGACAATATGGGCCCAAAGGGGGATTGATTTTACAAAGCTTTGGGGAAAAATTTTTGGGCAAAAACCATTTTAGAAATGTAGGAGGGGTTGTTTTCACAGAAGAAATTTTTTAAATAAAATATTCCTTAAAAACAAAGGGAAAAAAAAAACAAAAAGGGGCCCTTAATTAGGTAAACATTAAACCCAAATTTGGAAAAAACCCCCCTAATATGACCCGGGGACTTGGTTGGGCAAAGCTTTTTGTGAAAATTTGGTAAAATTTTGTTTTAAAAAATTTAAGGAGGGAAATTGCGCTAAGAAGAAATTTTTACAATATTAAATTTT
>NW_026859080.1:0-21358 GCF_026571515.1 Ruditapes philippinarum | reverse complement strand
TAGACAGTGATAGTTTTAAATTGTCTATTTATAAAGTACAAAAATGAACAATTATTATTTATCAACTTCTTTTTTTACTTTTGTAAAGCAGAAAATATAATGTTATATTTGCTTGGTTTATAAGTAGCTTACAGAGAAAAAGAAAGTATGCATGTAGTTATGGCATATCAACTTAACTTAGGGCATGAAACATAAGCCCAACAAAGAAAGGAAACGTTTACACAACGCATCACCCACATCACCCAAAAGCTTAGGGCACTCAACAGGGACATCGCCCAAGAACGGAAGAATATAAAGGGATATAGTAATCAAATGTAAATTCAAACACATTTTCTAAGTAAAACGACAAAAGTGACAATAGTGCACGTTCGGTTTGATTGAGCCTCTTCATTGATGGCAGTGTTTACTTCAATTGCAAACCACGGTCCATTCAACGTCATGCACCGATATAGACAAAATTTAACATTCACCTTTGAATACGTTGTTTAATTTAGAATAAGGATTCATAATAATAAAATTTTCAGCGCGACAACATCGTACCATTCAAAACCACATCTTCGTGAAAACTAATTTGGATTTATTTAATTGAAAAGTGTTTTTTAATCGCGCTTAGACTTGTTGATTATTAATAAATTACATTGGTTATAATTTGGTGAGAAATACATGTAAGTCATTTCTAAAAGCGGACCTGCCCTGCTAAAATATTTGTGATGCAAATATTATACTCATTGAAATCCTCGGTATAACTATTCAACCTAACAAATCTTATAAATTAAGAGGAAAAAAACTTATAGTGTAACCAATGTTACATCTCCGTAAAAGTAATTAACATTGACTATAAAATTTTAATGTAGCGATACCATGTGAGTATTATGATGCGGAACACGCGCATTTGTACCAGATTCGGGCATGTTTATTTATCTTTTATTGCTGTTACCCAACCAATTTTGACGAGAAACTCGCAGGGTGAAATGGTACAAGCTACCCACGATATATCAAAATTAAGAAAACCACGGAATAGTTTTTCATTTCATAGCTAAGACTGAGGGAAATAAGTGTGGACCGTAATACAACATTGTAATTTATATATATCAAAATCATCCCTTTAACTCTTTTTCATTTTTGTATATTATAGTAAATAACCATGTATACATACCTGCTCATCTTTCTTGTTCTATAAACAATAAGTTTATCCACCTTTATTATAATATTTAATTACGGTAAACCCCAAGAAAATTACCGTTTGCACATTTGTATCAAATTGCAACGTTTGCTCAATTGGGCGTCGCAATTGTCTTATATTAGATAGATCTTAGAATTTCTTTAAAAAATATCGTTAAAACCTTTCGAAAGTGTAAAGTACAGGAATTTCAATGGCGGAAAAATTTAGTTACAAACTTAAAACATAATAAAAATAGCGGACAAACAAACAAAAAATTAAAGGACATATTAAATTTTAACACATTTTTCTATATTCGCTTTCAAATAGTTCTGGTCATGAACACCCATTTATTTTTTTTATTTACAAAATTTCAAGGACAAAGTATAAAGTACTTTACAAATGAAAGTTGTTTAATTGGTGATACATTCTACGTCTATTAAACTACAATTATACACATGTTTTAGCTCATTGCGTAAGGCTTGAATCAGTTGCCATGCATGTCGACTGTATTTTCTTACGAGTAAATCTATTTGTGGATAAAGCCTGCAGTAAATAGGTGTGGTTCGGTGTATTCATTTTGACAAAACGTTTTCGGATGCAGCTTAAACTGGTTAATATTTTTGCATTCATCCTTTTAATTATCGGTAACATATAAAAATAGGAACATTTATTAATGTTTTTTCAATATTGTTTTTTTCAATACTGTTTCAGCGTGACCGAATGGTTTACACATCGGACGTTTTTCCGTTGCAAGAGATTTAACGTACATTGTTCAGTAATGGTTGGTTCAAAAAACGGATTCGATAGTGTTTCAATAAGCTTAATCTATACATTTGAACTAAAATTAAACTAAAATTTTTGAAAAAAACCAGAAAAAACCAACAAATATTGATTCAAAATTAACAGTCTTTTGCCAACTACAAATTAAAGCACAGAAGGTGCTAAATTTGTCTTGATCTCAGAAAAGTGAAGGTTGTAAGATTACACTGATATTCAATCCAATGTTTATTTGGCTAAAACAATTAAAAAAAAATGAGTTGCCTTAACTGAGATTTGAACACCAGACCTCTCGCTTTCTAAACGAGCGTGTAAACCCTCGACCAGGGAGAAGTTATGAGATAACAACCTGGAGAAAACTGGAGAAAACCACATTATTCTAAATTAGGGTTTGTAACCTTCATTAATTTCGAGATATTTTTATCTCCAGAATATTTCAAGTCCCACCATGGCAAGAAAAATAAATCAGCGGAATTGTTTATGTCATGAAAAACAACTGTTCGCAACCGTATACCGCTCACCTTTTTTCAAATAGAATATTGTTTTTACACTCAGATGCCTTGACCTCTCTAACAAATTATTTAAACCATTTTAGCCCATTGTGTGTATTATTAATACATTGTATTACCTTTTATTTGTTGGCAGGTACACGATTTACCCGTGCGCCCAGTGCAGAACAAGATCTGCTACAAAACGGGTCCAAACTAAAGGAGATAAAATATAACATAAGAGCAAACTTTAGTATTGTTAACAAAAAAAAATACTGTGTAACAATAATTTTACAACTATATTCCCCTTCTCCAAATGTACTGAAAATAAAAGAAAGTCTGATGTGGCGGCTGGTGATGGTCTGAACCGATTGTAATACGAGTACAATTGGTACGTATTTTCAAATTACCTCTTCAAAGATGAATAGTTAAGTTCAGATTGAAAAACGAACGTGACAATACAAATGTTCAGCTTGGTAAATTAATGAATCATTACATAACGCCCAATGTCGATTGTTTTCTCTTCCGGGTTTATATATAGCTTAGCTATTTCGCAGTTACGAGTTTCCCGGTTTGTCAGATATAGGATGACATATTTTGATGTATTTCAGGCGTTAAATATTAGTTTATTTATCTTTTAAGTTTTCTGTAACATTTTGTAACGACGTTGGTAGAACGTCATAATACTTATAATGAGCATTACAACATGCAAAAACTAAAGGTGGTGAATTAACATTTAGGAAAGTATCCCAAATACGGGCATAAACCGCTAGTTTTTCATCGACAGGGTTTTTATGCCTTAAAACCTTACAATTTGAAGAAGAAGTGTGTTACGGTCTCTGGTCATATTCAGTTAAATTAGACCAATATTGCAACAGTTACTGTTCTCTTACCTCCTGTATAAAAATGAAAGAATGTCACGAGTGGTCAGTATCAATATGGTAACGTAATACGGCCTAAATAGAACCAAAATAATCAGCTTAATAATTATATTAAATCTATGAAATTATTTTAATACATATTTGTAATATGATTGAACTAGCTGGTGAGCTGGGTGCTTGTCGTATTTTTGCCGATTGCACCCCATCCTACAGATTTTCAAGGAATATCATCCTAACTTAAAGAGAATGACTGTCACCAAGATTCCGGGTGCATTATTGTACATTGTACTAGTAACTTTGTGATATATCATTGTAGCAGAATTAATTGCTTTTTTGCATACGCGGACGGACAGAGATTCCTCTCAGTTGTTAATTAAAAAAATTAGAAATTATCAGGGCACAGATAATATTAGCATGTCTGAAAACATAGTTCATTTAAATTAAAAAAGCGGGTTACAAGCGGGTTACACGATGCGCGCTCATTCGCAAAATTCTGATACCGCGAACACTTTTTCAACCGGTATTTTGAACAAAAACGAGTCATGTAAAACAATCATTATAGATTTTAATTTAATTTCTTTCGAAAAGAAGATGTCCTTTCTTCTAGTTTTAATGGTCCAATTGCCTTGACACAAAACAACAAGAATAAAGATCAACAAGGCAAAGACAACGTTCACAGGACGCCGCCCCCGGACACACCAAAGCAGGACACTCAGGAGGCACCAAACAAGTACCTGGAGTGGACACAAGGGCGAAAGGGGCGGGACATGTAATGTGAAATAATATAAACAAAAAAAGGCACATAAGGGAATTATAGAGAAAAGGGCTGTACGGGTGAAAAGGTGGGGGGTTTAAAATGGAAGGGGGGGGGGGGGAGAAAATACCTACCGTCAACGACAATCCAACAAGACAGACATCACAAAACATGTAAACATCCAACAACAAGTAACAATACAGACAATTAAAACACGTGAAGGAACACAAAGGGGTACCGCCTTGGAACGGTCAGTGGTAGCTAAACCACTTGGGTGTTTAAACCGGTTTTAGGCGCGCCAAACCTCACTCTTAGCCCTAATATGTTCCTGAATGACACGAAAATGTATATAAAATTAATCCCCGCCAAGTGAAATTCTAACAATGGTCATGGTTACATTAGACGAAATAAATAAAACACATACAAAATTATGTAAATATGTAGAAAAAGTTACTGCCTAATGACCATTACCAAAGTACTCGATGCCTTAAAGGAAGGCAGAGCAACAAGAAAATCACCTACAAGGGCCCGACGAAGCAAGACAGAAGACGAATATTAAGACAATTCAGTCCCCAAAGGGCTTTAAGAACTGTCCATCATAGAGTCTCCCACTTGGTCCGTCAGATGTAATCAAAAGAGGAAAGCGTAGCGTCCAACCTTAAAATGACTCCAAAGTTAAGACCTTATTAAAAGGTCATGTATGTATATCACATAGATTTGGGCACAATAGTTACCAAAACTACAGTTGTTGTTATAAATGTACATGCCCTGATATTTCATGATGATCGTTCTTTCTTCAAATATATTATAAAAAAATAACTAATGAGGGTAACTAAAAGGGTTGAACACAAAGCATGCGGTATGCCTTAAACTAATTGGGTCATAACCTCTTTTAATAAACCGTTTGATAATTTTAGTGAAGACGGCAGAAAAATTACTATGACCCATGATCCTACGAAGTTTGTAAACCACATCTCCATAGAAGTCAGACTTGGTAATACCTTGTCGTAAAAGAGTTTTTAAATTACAATAATATTTTAAAACTAAGTCTGAATTACGATGGTAAAACTTAGTAAAATATTTACGCAATTTATGATAGCGATAACCTTGTTTAAGAATTTTGTAAGTAATAAATAAATTGCGTTCATTAAAATCATTAACACGACTGCCAGCCCTAGCAAATCTAATTAATTGAGAAATATACACCCCATATGATGTAGCATGAGGTACATCTAAAAGTGGGTAGTTAACAATATTAAAGTCAAAATCATCTCTTTTATCGTAGATTTTAGTTACTATAGTATTGTTAATGATAGAAATGTTTAAATCTAAAAAAGATGTAATAACGTCTGAAGAGTTAGTTTTATTCAATTTAAGTTCACTGGGATATATTTTAGAAACCAATTGATCGAAATAAGTATTATTCATGTTAAAAAAAAATCATCTAGGTAGCGGGAAGTGTTGTTAAATGCATGTATAATTTCCTGATGCGAGGTAAGGAAAAGACTTAACATAAAATCCCTTTCATAACAATAATCCATTGGAATGCCTATTACCTGTTTGAAAACTGTAATACCAAATCTACAAGTCTACCCCTTCTCGCCACTATTTTGCGTAAAATGCGATTTTGATTCTGGATATTGTGTAAACCCGGCGTTAAAATAGTACAGAAATTAAAGGATGATCGATGAGTTTCAGACAACTGGAAGTTAGTTTTTTTGTAGAATTTATTCCATAAATATATTTTATTTTATCACATGCCCATGCCGCTTTTGCGTCACCTTAAAAATGGTTTTGCACGGTAGTGTTTATATTTAAGACTTGGGTCATGTGCGGTATGTAAACACGACTGTGCAATATCATTTAAGGTAGACCATGGGTAATGCATTACCTCCACTTTGAAGAGTATTCAAATAGGCTAGAATCGCTTGTAAACTACATTGAAATTGAGGGGCGTGGGGCAACTTTTTTTTCTTTCTTTTTTTCTTTTTAACATTATTTATGTATCTCTCTGATCCCTTATGGAAGAACAAAAGTTTGATTTAAATTATATAATTATTTAAGGTATTTTTTTGCTAAATAATGCCAAAATTTATAGCAAATAAGATACCAGATATTTTCAAAGTTCGATAAAATAAAAACTACACGGTAAAAGTATTTTGTATTTCGCATGATCAACTAATATACCTTTGAAAAAATTAAGGCAAACTTTGAAAACACACCCTTAATTCGATAAATTTAAGGAATATTTTGAATAAGGCATTTTAGATAGGGAAATGGTAAAATTAGTGTTAAAAGTGGGTTGGGTAGGGTAACATTTTTATACATATTTAGAACGTTTTGATTAGAAACAAACATTTTGCTGGTGTAATGTTTTACCTGAATATTATTATTTGTTTCTTAACAATGGGCAATAGAAAAACATTTTTATAATGATGATATTACAGATTATTTACAGTTTCCTCATTTCTGAAAATAAGCCTTCCTAATGACAAGGTCTTAACTTTAGAAATATATCCATAACTCATAAACCACACGGTAAATTTTATTTAAATTTTGCATACAGATGACCTTGAAGACATATATCTGTCGTCCTATGTTGTCAATTTTACAGTTCCTTATGGTATGGTGCCCATTACCCATGGTCTACCTTAACCATTTTATAATCATTCAATATCATGCTTTATCTGAGATATCAAATTGTGAGTTATTACCAATAAAGCAAAAGCATGATACTGGCGTATAACAGCTGAGGAACATCAAGGACAAATCGCCGCACCATGTGATAAAGTATAAATTAATATAATTATCTAGAATGATAGAAAGTTGTCTAACTTAAAAAATAAATACGGACACTAATTCAGATATTAACGCAGAACAGAACTTTGATGTGTTGTTTACATGACGTCACAATGCAGCCCCAAAAAGGGTGTGCAAAAAAAGTAAAAAAAGAATACTATTTCAATGTTGCTTTTATTTTATTATTAATACAATGTATTTCGCTTGAAAAATATGTAAAGAAATAAAATAAAAAACATGAACAATGTTTTGAATTTTTGATATTCTCAAAATGTTTGTGCATCAAGGGAAGGGCTGTTGCTAATGTTGTTAACTAGTAGCCCAGAGACCCATTTGCACTATACTTAAATGTATATTTGTTTTCGTGTTATTCATATATTCAACGTATTATATAGTTGCAATTAAATATCATAAAACTAAAAGCAAAGTAGCGTCAGTCGAATTAGAAACACTGAGGCGAGAACAAATTTTACCACCAACAATATAGTCCAACTATAGTGTTAAAATGGAAACATCTCAGAACGATAAGTTGTTCAGATGTTTGTAGGCTTATGGCCTTTGTGATTATACCATTACGTATCTTTACTCCGTATCGTGCTATTTTATAGCACAGATCACTCAAAATCAAGATATATTTCCTAATTTAACCACCCTAAAATTTATTTTCTCTTTATGTAAGCACTGTTAAACAAGAGGTCGTGAAAAAAAAACATTTCTCTTTCCATTCTCATTTTCTACAATGATATTCAACCCCTGCAGAGATATGAGGCTTCGTATAAAAAACACACATGCCTATACAAAAGCCACATGCCGATGTCGTCCTTAATGAAGTCTTTATAACCGGCATACAATTATTTTTTAAATGAGATATTAGTTAGTGTACGAAACAATTTACCAATATAAAATCTCACATGAGTTTAATTAAATTTAATAAAAAATATTAAACTCAAATCTTTTTGAGGATGCAAATTTAAAACATTATAAGGGAGAAAACCTTATCACAAGATTTGAATCTTATTTTTTTTATTTTAATCATCCATTATTTATTCTATAATTTTTGTTGTTGTTCGTCAGTGTTATCCATTTGATCCCATTATGAACTTAGACTGCTTCTAAGAAAGTGTAGGCAGAATCAATAACACGTAACTTTGTACGCAGTATCATAATGTATATTTCCTGTAAATAGTTCGTTTAAAGACATTTGTCGTAGAAAGGTAAACGAACAAAGATTAGACATATATTTATGAAATAGATTCTACAATAAACTAACACCCAGTTGTCGGAAACTCAGTTTAATCGGCAATTTTTCAATTTCTGTATTATTTCAATGCCGGGAGTACGCACTATCACGAATCAAAATCGCATTCACGAGAAGGGAAGACATGTGTCAAGGCATTTGGAACTAGAAGTAAGGACATCTTCTTTGCAAAAGAAATTAAATACAAATGTATTCAGTTTATTTGACATGACTCATTTGTGTTCAAAATACCGGTTGAAAAAAGTGTTCCCGGAATCAAAATTATGAGTATGCGTACACATCGCATGACCCCCCTTGACAAAGTTAAAACATATAGCTTTATAATTTATTACTTTATATTCAGTTCCCATTTTTGTTCATCATGCTTGAACATAGACTTTTGTATATTTTTTTTGAAAAAGAAAAGAAAAGAAAAACAACAATGATATTGTTTAAACAGTGATAAAAGTTCTACGCCTCTTTTGTTTCTTTTCATGGAATGCAAATTAATTAAAAAATTTCTATTCAAAATCATGTCAAATGTTTTGTCATTTGTTGCACAGTAGTCGTAAGGTTTAATCATAACGTATGTCTTTATAGTTATTATAACACACGTGGAATATGAAGTCGTTTTTTTTTGTTCTTTTGTTAAACGTCTGTTTATAGATTAAGATAAAATTGTAACTGATTAACTGTCATAAAATATTATGTGGTAAAACGAATGTGACAAACTTGTCCGGGTGAATTGTTGCATAAAATTAAAATTAAAATTATTCAAATTTTCTGTTATTTTTTAAGAATTAAAAAGTACTTGATTACGCGAGTATGCATGATGTGTTGTATTATAATAAAAGCGAAAGGTATACTTCCTGAATAAAATGTCTAACAGACTCGATATTTTGAAATATTTGTAAAATAGGTTGTTATTGTACATCGGCTTATTTATGTTTGAGGAAGTTGCACACACATGTAAACTAGAAGATAGTTTAGTTTTTGCTATTTCAGTATACACCTAATTAAAGAATCGTTGCCTTTACTGCATCCATGTTGAAACAACGTTACGTAAATGTAAGATTGGTCCTCTATATATTTTTCGTATCATCTAAACTCGTTCAAAATTTGATTGCTATCATTATAATAAGGACATGGTACGTATTATAAAAATATTTAAACTACTTAAAAAGTTAAGTGTTCTATTTTAAGGCATTTTAAACTTCACCGCTTTAGCTAATTTTCAAGCATTGGATGAAACATTTTATGACATAATAAAAAATAATTCGACCTTTTTCGTACAACTGCGAATAAGTAGATCAAACATCATAGTAGGAATAAACCGTATCGGTTTACACTATATACTGCAAAAATTAAACATGTTAACAAGTAAAAAGCGATTTCTTGAAGTCAAAGAATATCTTGTTTTATATTGACATATATGGTGTTAATTCAAAGATGTTTACCTCAAGTGAAATGGTATTTGCTGATAAATTTGTCTATACAACCCGATCGTATGAATGGACAAACATGTATACGAGATTTTGAATTGATTTTTCTAGTATGACAGTTATCATTGATGATGTTCAGACATCTTAATCATCATTCTATTACCAAAAATATCGTAATTTGGGGGAATCGGAAGCATTACCCCAACAAAGTTACATGAAAATTGCAGAAAATTGCAGTTTGATTGAGTATATACATGAGTCATAAAGATATAAAGTGACCAAATGTAAATTGAAGAAAGCTATGTAATAAAGCAGTAAAGTGTTGAAAATCTTACCTGAAAAATTTGCTTGTTACACTTTTAAAAATACATATATTTAAAATTCAAATATTTATATAAATTTCAAGCCACAGTCAGATCTCCCCTAGCATCAGCATAAGTAGATTTTTACATTTATCTTTAACAAGCATTGTTTAATCTAGAAGTGTTTGATGTGTGCATATGGCCCTAATCATAAAATCTTCAATTCGACAATGCCTAGCCATTCCAAACCACACATTCATAAATCAGACTTGGTTAAACAAAGGTTCTTAAGTTTTTCTCAGGTTTGTTAATTAATACCAAATTAAGTTGTTAAAAATTATAATAGAATAAACTTTTTTTATAATCAGTTCGTAATTTTTTATCAGATGCCCTACTGAAATGTTGGTGATAATATTAGCTATATTCACTGAAATCCTTCATACGACTTCACACCAAAAAGAATCTTATTAACTGAGAAAAATAGATCCATAGATTGTCACCTAGAATCTCCGTTTAAGTGTTCATTGAAATTTAAAATCAATTCACGGGGTACCATGTTATCTTTATAAAATGGAACACGCGCATTTTTGCCGATTTCGACAAGATGAGGCTCGGAGTAGCTGTAATTAAAAAATCTACCCATGGTATATCAAAACTAAGAAAATCCCTATTTTCCATAGCTATGGATGGCAGAAACGAGTGTCGGTTTGCTAACAGCAAAGGTATTGATAATAAATGCCTGCATCAGGAAAAAAGAAAAGAAAGACGAAAAACAACAACAACAAAACCGCACGGATTCGTAATTTAAAGGTAACGCGTATCGCCAAGTTGTTGTACATTAAAATCAAAATCATCCCTTAAATCTTTAACCTTGTATGTACAAGAAGAAGCCTTGTTTTCATCCTTATTCTATCAATAATAATTATGTCTAGCTTTCTTGTAATATCATCGACATGGTGAACACCAATATTTTTTCTGTACACAACTGTATCGAAATGCGGCGTTTGCTAAATAGCGTCGTCCTCGCGCACACACTTGCTCCTCTCGTTATGAATACATCAAACGAACCACTGTTTTGACAGTCTACTGATGTACAGAAGGGCAGTATGACAGACAGATAGAGAGACAAAGGAAATTTTTCATGACTCATTTTACTTCTTAGTGGTTGGTTCATATAATTTTTTTAAACATCTTATTGTTCCAATGTTGACATCTTGATTTCTCCAAATATTAATCTACAAAAATCTAATTTCTTTTATTGTATTTCCTAAGGTATGCTGAAAAGAAAATTGAAAAAAGTAGAAAATGTAATTAACAGAACCAAAACAAACAAAGAAACATTTTTTTGTTTATTTCTGATTATGAACGCCAATTTAAATTATTTCATCATATAATTAGAAGGACAAAGTATTAACAAACTTAAACAATGGAACAATGTATTCATGCACACATATTAATCTTTTAAAGTACAACTATTTTAGCTAATTGCGTAAGCGTTTAAAAATTGAACGTGACATTACATAAAATGTCTACTATATTATCTTCCGGGTAAATCTGTCTGTAGTAAATCTACAGTAGTCTTGCAGTAAAAAGGTGTTTCAAAGTTTGATCAATTTGGAAAAACATTTTCGGATGCAATCGAAACTGGTAATTAACTCTACGTTCGTTATCTTTATTTTCGTTTAATTTTGTAAGGAGGTAAAGTTTAATAAATTGTTTTAATATTGGTGATATTTTGTCAATATTGTAATATCAAAATAATAAAAATATTCAGTCTGCAAAATTGGAAAATAGTTTATATAATAAAGCTTTTGTTTCTGCAAGGTTTCTTTAACTGCTCTCGTGAATATTTACTGAAAAACATCTTATATAAATATATATACAAGAAAAGCATTGATGCAAAGCATCAAAGGGCGTCCAAGCAGCAGGTGCAGATGAATAGTAGATATATGATGACAAGATATTCTTATAAACTTTTCAATGGTTCATTGGTTTTTACCAGAATTGTATATCACTTATGAATGAGCGGACGAAAGACATTGTTCATTATTTATAACTTTGATTGGCATGCTAGAAATTAGAATATTACTTGTTATTTCTTTATGATCGTGGTTATTAATAGCAACGGATATACATGTATACAATAATTTTTTAATCCATATGTGTAACGCATGATCAACACCATACTTGTGTAATTGTCCCTTACTATGTTATCGCTATTAGCGAGGACCCCCTCTTAAGGTATCTGTTCACACATAGTAACAATATGACACTTGTTATATTACCATGTTGATCATAATTGTTTATTATACAATAATTGTATTATCTATTTTAATAAGAAAAAATACAGATTTTATGAATATTGTTTTCTTTTCTTTTTTTGTGTGTTTTATGCGCTATTTTAATACTGAGTTTTTACGTTTACTACTATTTTAAGAATTCAATTGTCATATTGACCGACGATTATAAGTCAAAACTTAACTGGAAAAAGTCAGTAAATCATGGTTAATCTTTCAATATATAATATTGTTTATTCCTAAACCATATACATCTACATTTGTATTTTTCTTTATCATTTTTTTAAATTATCAATCAATTGAATAATTCATAAAATCTGATTTGTAACTTTGAATAATTCCTCGGCATCTTTACTAAACACGAATAACAAATTCAATAAAATGTTTCAAATTTGATAGTGTCATATTAATGCCATAAAAATGTACATTTTTTCTCAATTGACATTACGCCAGAGAAGGGATCGCTCCGCCCACTGATTCACGTGACCCGGTCAGTAAGAACCTTAGACAAAATACGCTACCGATGTATTTGCAAAGCTGTTGTGCCAATAATGTTACCAATGAATTTACCTTATATAAATTTTGTAAATATAAACTTTTGATGCTTTTAATGGTTTTATTGAATAGTAGATCTGTAATTCAATGTATAAATGTATTACAGTATCTTTAAAAATTAAAACAAATCTGTATTTACGCATTAATGACGCATGAAACGTTTTGCAAAGATGGTGTTATTTCTTGTTGACTTCAAATGAAAATTTAAAACTGACAAAATATCATTATATCTTACAAATTCAAAGAGAGACTATAATTATGTAGAAACGTATATGATTATGTTATGATTGTTTTATTTTGAAATTGAAGTAGCGAAACATAAAATCATGGAACTAAATATAAATTGTTTATATATCTGTGATAAAACAGTAAAGTTATATTAGTGACACAAATAAATTTAAAATCATTTTTCGGGTTTTATGGCGAAATTCAGTTTAGATAATACATTAATTTGTTAATGAATTGTTAAAATTGATTGAGAAAATTGCATGGCATTGCGTTAATTTGCATGATACGTGATTATGTATTGCTTACATACATTTGATATAATTCACGACAAAACTCATCGTTATTCTCTTTAAAATAAACATCACATATATCAGACATGATGTTATTGGTATTAGTTTCGTATTTTAGCAGATCTATTTGAATGTTCAATATTAATTTATTGAACTTTAATAGAAATATTCAGGTTAGATAATTTCACCCAATTTTTTTATTATGTTTACTCATTATATTTGCATTTTTACGGCTGCGTTTTTATTGACGCTAAACGTTATTAACGAAAGAATGTCATATCACCTGGATATTCTGGGACCTTGATTAATAATAGATAGAATGGGAAAAAGTGGATTTGTTTAAACCTTTTCCCTTTTCAATGCATTGTGTTATAGCCAGGATAAATGTTTCGTACTTGTTATTTCCATATGTATAGAAAATTATTGACTTATTGTATAATAAACTAATGTCACTATATTTGGTAACTTAATTATATATGATTAAAATAAAAATAATTTCATTCTAAATTACTTCTGCACCATTGTCTTAGACACGTAGCTTGTCTAAGGAAAATGGTGGACATCGTAGGCATCTTAGCGTGGAACTGATAACAATCGCTGATTGGCTTATCTCTGTGACCCCTGCCTGTTTGATTGACAGGCGGCGTAATGTCAATTATTGTACATATTTATTGTTTTTATCTCATATAGATAAAATAAAACATGCGATTGGTGTTGTTGGTTTTTTTTTTTTCGCATTGTATGTTTATGTATAATAATAATCAATAAATTTGAGAGTTGATCTGTGTTTATTTATCATTGTAACCAAACTAAGTGACAGACATTCATTTTGAAAAAAATCTTATTTATCTGTAAAATATTTGTTCTGTTCTGTAACGATATCAAACATCTACTCCAAAACCGCGAGAGACCGGACAATAAACGTGTGGTACTAGTAAATCCCGGGAGAGACCGGGAATTACCGATAGGAGTACATCCCTCTATAATAGATTTTTGGAATATTTAGGTCATCAACTCATCATTCTATTAACAGCTTTCGGAATAACATACCATAATAACCCACTGTGTACTACAAAAAACCCACTGTGTGCTACAAAATGATAAACAAAACTACCCCGAAGAGCGCGATTTATTGTCGGAAAAGGTTATTTCATTTGAAAATGTTTGCATTGCGAAATTCTCCAGTTCGCCATTCATTGTACATATCGCGACTAATTAATTATCAAGCATCCTCATACCGATCGGAATGATCGGCTTTTATTATGAACAACTATAAAAGGCTCGAGAAGTTGATGTCGCCCTTTCTCATTCCATAATAGCCGCCGCGCTTCTGCGCGGACACCAAATATCACTGATATATATTTCAAAAGCACTGATTCTAAACAATATCTATAATTTAGATCATGTCATCCAAAAACACATAAGAAATATTCCGTGTTCTCCAGGACGGAGAATCTGCACGATTGTATCTAAAGATAAGACTTAAGGAAATCGCCACTACATTTATTGTTCTCTGTGATTATTTAATAGAAAGATCTTCTTAGAATGTCTTATATAAAGGAATATATGAACTGGACTGTTGAAAATGTTTTATATGTTTTGGTATGCAACGATTGCAAGGGATTATAGAGATGAACTGAGAAACAGAAAAACAGTTCATACTTTGCATATTAGCAACCCGTCAACAAAACAACGACCTTTCAATGAATATTTAGATAAATGCGCAAAAAGAGACCCGGAATTTTTGTTTTTTTCATTTTATAAAGTTCATATAAACACGTTGCAACTTCCTGAATAGCATTAATTACTTGTACATTTTGCTAAATCTTTTGAACTTAACAATGCAAAAGAAAATACACATGTAGGTAGTGCTGATATTTATTCAAATACTAATATAATAATAATAATGATGATGATGGTATGCGTTATGTCCTATTAAAAGACCACACAACACATTTAAACACCTCTAGTTTATATTTTATATAGATCTTGGAAGTACGATACCATGCTGTACCGTCTTTAGATAACTATAATTATTTAACACTTTGTAAAACTGTTTTTTACATACCTTCAATAGCACGTATTTCACACCGTTTTATGTAAAAACGTGTATTTTGGTTTTTCATGAACAAACGGAATTCGTTAAATAGTATTTGTACAAGTCATGTTCAAATTTATATTACACTGTTGCAAGTGATTATACATTAAATAGCACTCGCTTAATATTTATGCAAAATGTGTAAGATTTATTTTCACATGCATCATTGAGCGTAGCTCAAATTATTTCAATAAAATCAGACTTGAGAAAAATGTACTAAGATGTAAGGAAAAGTGAATAGTTTCAAGATTCCAGAAATATTTCACATATTATGTGCGATTAATGACTTATTTTTCAGTATTTACAACTATATTTCTACTGCGTTACTATTGCAGTAAAGGCTGTTTATGCATATTTTAACCACTTTTTGGTACTTTACGTCTTTGTAAGTTGTATTGATAATGTGTAAATTGCTTGTTTTTGGTTACTTCACAATATTACACATTCAAATATATTTTCAAAATTTTTAAGAAAATTAGCATGAATCTGGATGCGTGGTGCTTTAAAGTGATTTAAATTAAAAAGCCAAATACCTGATATTGAGAAAAGAGATTTATAGAGACTAACGTTAGGCATTAAGATAACCTTGTTATTGTGGTTCAATTTTATAAATTAAAAAGGAATGTCACAAAACGCAGTTTCATAGCTGTAAAATAACCTTAAAATATTAAACGGTAAATGATAAAACTAATTATATAAATCGTTACTACATAATGCATATTTTTCACTTTCATGATTATTTAAATTGAAGATTATAGTAATTAGATTCTATTTTAAAATTAAAGTTGCCATTGTAATATTAAAGTTACTTGTCGCTAGTTTCCATAAAAGTTGTTTCCATAATAAGTTAACAGTTATCAGTTTCAGTTATAAGAAAACAAAATTGATTTAAGTTTATAACTTTCTTTCCATAATAAGATAAAAGTAATTTTCTATTAACATAAGATAAAAGTAAAAAGTTCTCATATAATTGATAAAAGTAATGATTTTAACTATAAAAATATAAATTATATTAATAGAATATAATTTCATTATAAAATAAAAACAAAACAAATATAAAATTAATAATAAAAATGATAATTATAAGTTTCCATTTCAGGATCAAAGTAATAAGATTTCATTATAGGATAGCAGTCATTAGCTTACATATCCTGCGCCGATGATACTTTTTTTTAAAAACTTCGAGCTTCGATATTCGTATAAATTTCTTATTTTTAAAAGTTTAAGAACTTTAACAAGCAGAAGGAAAACGCGACAACGTGATAAATAGAGTAACATATTTTGTGACTATACTGAATACACATGATAAAGGTATATTTGAGAAAAAAATCAGGCTGAACGTGATAGGTCCTTATTGCCTTTAAATTTGCATTTTAAACTTGAATCGTTTCAGTCCATTAAGTGCGAATGAACTAAAAAGAAACATGATATGACAATTTTTGTCGATTATTTTCTCTTCCGGTTTGATTTGAACCATATACCCACACAGCCCGCAGGCCACATATTATGCAATTAAGTTTTAAAGGAATGTAATAAAATCTGGTAAATATTTTTACCATTATAATTTTACTTTCCTTTAATATTATCAATTGGTGAAATTATTGTTTCAAACAGTATTAATGCTTCTTTTGAGTATTATTTCAGACGTTGAATTTTCAATGTTTGAGTGTAAAAGATAAAGTAAATTCTGTATGTTCACTTTCTTTTCATTTTTTTTTTAAATTTCAGCTATCAGATATTGTATCAGAATTTTGAGACAAGTGCTCTCTATTTAAGTAGGTAGTTATTCATGATATACAACAGATTTAATTATTATCAAACAAATTACAAATTATTTGAATTAGCAAGAACTTTTTTATGTCTTTTCGACACAATTTTGTGTAACTTGAAACTTAAGAAATGCCTGAAAACTAAAGTTAAATGCACATTTTATTAAGGATGGTAATGAATAATTTATTAAGTTTTAAAGGAAAAGCGATTTCAAAATCACACTTTGTTACTTATATCTGTACCTATGAAACCATTAAAAAACTTTTTACTATTTATTTTATTTATTTTAAATAATATATTATTATAAAAAAATTATATATTTACTTTCTATTAATTTTATTTATAAAGATTTTTAAATTACCGGGTATTTTACCGGCTTCAACTTTTCATGTAAGTCATTTCCCCTTAGCTAATTTACCTTTCTATATAACTCACACTTTAATATTATATCACAAGTTAATATTAGTCAAAGTGAAAATAGTCATCCCTTTTTCAGATTGTTTGAGAAACATATTTTAAAAATCAGAGAAGAAAATTCATTTCTATCCAAATTTAACGGACGATTTCACAGCTGATTGCAAAGTAGGTGCAGCCGTCTTTGATAATTATGTAACATATTGAATGAGACTACCTGATAATAATTTATATGCTGATTTATTGAGCCTTGCCGTTCATTTTACAGCATAAGTGTAACAAAGATATTACCTTGAGGCCGTAGGATAATAAGCTGTACCGCGATGAACGCGAATACTTAAATTGTACATGTATTTGGATCCGCCGGGTTTATGCTAACATGGTTTTCGCCCATTTCATGATTATATCATTCAGTGCATCGTTAATACAAAAGAATTGTTATTTTGTTTTGTACAGTTCTCTATCAATTGATTCATTATTATTGTTGTTTATTGTTATTATTTCAAAAAATAAATAAATAAATAAATAAAAGTTTAAAGAAGTAATAAGAGCTGTATTTATTCAAGCGCAGTAAAATAATACAAGTTGTGATCACAAGATACTATTTTGATGCCTCAAGATAATAAGTTGAAAATGAAATGTAAATGATTGGGTTGAAAATCCTAAAACTCTCAACCAGTAGATTTATCAATTTACCTAATAGTGATTTTAAACCCTAAATGAGTAAACTTATTTCTTCTGTATAAAATCAAATTATGAAAAAGCTGTATTTGACAAACTCCGTGATATCAACCCTTGTCTGGATAAATCACGATCTCTTTCTCTTCTGAAAAGTCACGATCAAGTTCTTCCTTTTGGTGTGGAATTTGACAGACTAGAGATGCACATTCTTACCTTGAACAAGAGACGATGTACTGCTTGCAGTGAATATTTTTCTGTCAAACATATTGTTCATGAATGCCATGATCAAGCACATTTTCGTGGTAGATATTATCGGGTAAATTCACTTAAAGATTTAACTGCCCCATTTCCACCCAGAATCCATATTGATTACTTAAAAGAAGTTATTTTGTATTCTAAGATTCTACTAAATCACTTGTTCCAAACTTTTGGGCATACTTATTATAGGGTTTGGCGCGGTATGTGATATTATCGCTGTTAAACCAAATAAACAAAAAAAACAACTCCCCTAGCACCAGGTTATGCAGATATCTACGTTAAAACATAAAAGTGGTGCAATGTTGAATTTGGAAACAATTGGATGTTTTTACACTGCGAATCATAAGGTACAGCTTTTCATCGATGCGTATAAGCATGTATTTTTAAAACACATGAATTTGTTATACCAGGAGCGGCAATGTTGCTTTAAAGAGATTTCTTTCATAAATAATATTTGCGAAAAGCGTTTCTTTTCAGTTGTTCTTACGAAAACAAAATTCTGAAATTGCTGTTATGATAATATCACATGTCTAAAAATCAATTTATCATACCCCCCTTTCCTTAAAACATGATATACACTCTCACGAAACTCGTCCACTGGCAGGTGAATTGTTAGAAAGGATTTATGATAGTTAAAAATATTTTATATTTGGAAAAACATAAATAACTTAATCGCGACAGCGATTTTTAAAGGGTATAAAATATATTTTGTGTTATATCATGGCGGGTATAGGAAACTTTCTAGTTAAAAGGTCCAATAGACTGGATAATTTTAAATATTCTTACAGGGTAATTATCACAAATTAGTTAGGCAAGTAATCCGAGTTTGATAAATAAAATCAATCACTGAGACTAAAATCACACAAATATAAAAGAAAACCGATTGACTAAATTCAAGACATACAATTATAAATGACACAAAATGTGTATATTGTTCATTACATTGTAGATCGTTCAGAAGATGATATACATTTTGCTATTTCGTTAACCACCTTTTCGAATCAAATTTTTGAACCACTGTCTATGCTGTGACCATGTGATGTTAGTGTAAGATCGGTCTCAGGACCAAATCTTTGCTTCGACCAACAGAAAAACAACAACAAAGTTTCAGGCAAGAGCCCGGGACAATATTCAAAATTTATTTCTTTGAGCATATTGGTCAACTAACAATCCACGTAAATTACCAAATAAGAGGTCAAATTAAGAAAAAATAGCCGTTACTGCGTTACTACATATAAGTACTACACAATCATTCCTTAATCGTACATAACATGTAAATTACTTGAATCTTTGCTTAAATCATTTTACTTCTATTAAAAATCTTTCTCAGCCTTATAACATGTATTGTTTCGGTAATGCCAGGGTCTTACTAATTATATGAATGACATAACGAGTTTCCAGCTTTGCTACATATACGTGCATTATTTCAGGCACTAATAAAGTAAAGGTAATATGTCGAATTTCCAACTTTGCTACATATATGTGCATTATTTCAGGCACTTATAAAGTAAAGGTAATATGGCGAGTTTCCAGCTTTGCTGTAATACGTGGATTACTTTAGGCACTTATAAATGACGTAGGGCTGCTTTGCCGGTCATTAACTAGCTCAGGCTCTTCGTACAACTTATTTGGTAGATGGTTGGGTTCAAATTGGTAAAGAAACTGAAAAAACTGAAAACAATATAATATTATCATAGATAATTTATTATAATAGAATATATAAATGCGTCTACACAAAGAAAGAACAGTGACGGAATGTCATGATACATTATCGTCCTAAACATAAAACATGTACATGTAAACAAATAACAACAAAAGAAAGATTGAAAACAACAACCAGTATTTATTCATATTTTATTTATTAATGATTACTACCCTATGACATAAAGTAACAGAAATATGTCGAGTTTTCAGCTTTTCTACAGATACGTGCATTATTTCAGGCACTAATAAAGTTAAGGTAATATGGCGAGAAAAAAAACAAAATAACTTGGTGGAACTCAAACCCAAAGCAGTGAGTAACAATTGCTTTGAAGTCAAAATCCTTATAACAACTTGGCCATGGACGCCTCCCGAATACTGAAATATTTGTTTAAAGGTATTATCTCTAGCTTAATTTTTACTTATGTCATAGATTCTTTTTAGATTTTTCATAAAAGGAAAAGAGAAGAAAAGTCAAAGTAATAAAACACAAACAGGAAGAAAGTACTAGATTTTTTTAGTCTTTCCTAAATGGAAATAGAGTAGAAAATTAAAAAAAAAAAACATCAATTAGTCCGAACATAATCACTCGCCAAAGTTAAGAGCACTATTCGATAAAACACGCCAAGGGCCTTTATGTCACAACATATAATATCTTACATCACTTCGTGCTTTATTCAAAAGAATCTGTCAACAGGATAATGTATGTTTTAACTCCAGTTTAACATGTACGTTACCGTTGAGTAGAAATAACGCTTAAGAACCCATTATTTTGATATAAGTCTAATTTAGAAAATTATGACTGTGATGATATTTAAATAAAAAAGCAAACTAAACACAAGAAAGGCTTTATGTTTTATTTTGTACTTTTTAAATATATAAGCAAATTCATGGCCTAAAATAAGGGGATTTCTGGGAAAACAAACAATATCCAATCTACTCCATTTTTAAGGTTCTACTATTCAAATTTATTGTAGTCAAATTTATTCTAGTTTCTACAAAAGCAACAGACTACTGTTGTGCAGCCGAAAAATGATAAAATTCATTTATAAAAAAAAAGAAAAAAAAAGAATAAATATGCATGATGATTATATATATAAATATTTGTGTTTAAAAGAAAATCATCATGCATATTTATTATTTTATTTTTTATTTTTTATACAAATGAATTTTATCATTTTTCGATAAAAAATAGAAAAAGAAGTTACCAAAAACAGAAGAAAA
>NW_026859079.1:0-13211 GCF_026571515.1 Ruditapes philippinarum | reverse complement strand
CTAAACATAACACACCGTGTATATTCCAATGACTGTAATGTCCGAATCTAACAAATGCTGTCAAAGGGCGTGTTTATATAGGCTAATTTACCGCCAAAATGTAACATGATAAGAAAAGCAAGAAAAGTGAGAAAGTGTGGCGTGGAGCATAGCATAGAAGTATAATTTTCCCGCCTTTCTTATTTTTGGCGGGAAGTTATTATGTACAAAGACGAGGAGCAATAACATATAGCTCATTCATTGATAATAAAATAAAATAAACAAAATAATCGTGTATTTCACGACAGTGGTCCGCTGAATTTTGCTTGTCCGGAGCATAACTTAAAGACTAATGTTTGGAATTCAATACAACTTAATACAATGGTCAAGCACATTGAGAGGAAGTGAAGTGCACAAAAACTATAACTCCATCTTCACTAATTACATAGTTATTACGCTTTGTTACTTTTCCTTGTCCGGAGCATAACTTGAAAACTACTGGTTGGAATTCAAAACAACTTCATACAATGGTCAAGCATAATAAGGGAAAGTGCTGTGCACAATAACCATAACTCTATCTAAAGTAATTACAAAGTAATTGCCCTTAGTTACTTTTCCATTGCTTTCTTTTGTCCGGACCATAACTTGAAGACTAGTGGTTGACTTCAATATAACTTCATGGTCAAGCATATTGAGAGGAAGTGCAGTGCACAAGAACCATATCTCCATCTTGACTAATTACAGAGTTATCGCCCTATGTTACTTTTCCTTTTCCGGAGCATAACTTAAAAACTACTGATTAGAATTCAAAACAACTTCATACAATGTTCAAGCACATAAGAGAAAGTGCAGTGCACAAGAATCATAGCTCTATCTAAAGTAATTACAGAGTGATTGCCCTTTGCTACTTTTCCATTGCTTTATTTTTGTCCAGACCATAACTTAAAGACTAAATATTGGAATTTAATACAACTTTATACAATGATCAATCACATTGAGAGAAAGTGCAGTGATTACTAACCATAATTTATTTTTGCAAATTACAGAGTTATTGCCCTTTGATACTTTTCCTTGTCCGGAACATAGCTTGAAAAGTGCTGGTTGGAATTTAAAACAACTTCATACAACTGTTAAGCACAATAAGAGGAAGTGCAGTGAATAAGAACCAACACTCTGTCCAGAGTAATTATAGAGTTATTACCCTTTGTTACTTTTCCATTGCTTTTTTTTGTCAAGAGCATAACTTGAAAACTACTTGTTGGAATTCAATACAATTTCATACAATGGTCAAGTATATTGAGAGAAACCATAACTCTTTCTTGACTCATTAAGAGTTTTTGCCCTTTGTTATTATTATTATCCAGTGCATAACTTGAAATTTGATGGTTGGAATTCAAGGAAACTTCATAAAATGGTCAAGGGCAGTGAGATGAAGTGCAGTGCACAAGAACCATAACTCTTTTTGGACAATTACAGTTATTGCCCTTTGTTACTTTTTGTCCAGTGCATAACTTGAAAACTACATGTATTGATAATATTTGTCAAACGTTTTGGGTCATGACAAATTTGAATGAACTTCTATTAAAACGTAAAGCGTGATCTTAGGCGTCATCTATGTGTGCTAGGAGGCGTGAGGGAGGTTGCACATTTTCATTATCCCTTATGTACAGACTCAATCAAACCGAATCTGCAGTTTTCGTCTGGTTTTGTTGTTTTTAATGCTTCGGAGGGATCGCCACTTTTCTCTTATAAATGTATAGACTTGATACATGTGCAAAAATATGTGCAGGTTTAAGATTGAACAAAAAATTGTATTGAATGCGGCTTTAACTTCAAGTTACACAAGCCATGCTTAATATTTTCTTCAAGCTCAAACTGAAACCAAAGAAGTGCCTTATTAATACAAAAACCCTCATAAGTGAACTTAATGATTTGACATTATTTATGTATCAATAAAATCAGCGGTACTCGACGCTTAAGACTTTGACATTATTTATATGAAACTCCCATGGATTTATCGTTGTTAAAATGAGCGCCTATCTTGTCCATCTGTTGCTTCAAATATCAGAAGTAAGCACTAAAACTATGAATGTCTATTTCAAGTTTATTTTGAAGTGAAAGCAAAAAGACGAACATACAAGTTGATTGTGATTTGTTCTGTTAAAATGCCAAATTTTCTTTTTCTCTGTTCAGTTATGTTTGAGAGTATGTTCTACATAAAGCATTAAAATTGATGATATAACCCTAACAAATAGTTAAAATAAAATGAAATAAAAGAAACTTAAACAACAAAATCTTTACATAAAGAAAAAAAAATAACAATAAACAATTTTACATAAGTATCTATATGGACACAACAAGAAATACTATCACAACAATAAAACATTATATCTAATAAAAATTTAATAAAATCTAATAAAGTTTCTTTTTATCATAATTGAATACATGTATAATTGAATATAAGAAAACGAGACTGCCATCATTGCAGTAAATTGCTGAGATAAATTCCACTGCATTTGAGTAAAATAAATACGAGTTTGCTAGACAATATATAGACAAAACTAAATGTCTCGTGCTTTGCAAGAATAAGTTTAAAGATTTTCCCTTAATACACGCATGTAAGATAAAGTGCCCAAAGGGCGAGACAAATTTTTACCTTATGAACTGAACAAAACAGCAGACATTTTCACAAAAAAATCTTACGACAATTTTTTTGTTGTAAGAGAAATCTTACGATAAATCTCCTTTTCACAAAAAATCTTAAGATAATCTTAAGTGCAAAATCTGTTGTAACTTTACGAAAGGTCTTCCCCATTCGTAAGTGTAACTTTTTCTCTCTTAAGGGTAAAATATGATGTATCTCGTACCTAAACTGAAAAAAAAAAAAAAAAAAAGTTGGAGGACAACTAAATATTAAGCAAACAGTATGCTATAAATAACACAAATTGAGGTATAATTATTTTTCAACATATACATTTGTGACGTCATGACTTCATGACGTCACGATGGAGAGGGTTATGAATAGTTTAAAATAATGTGAACTATACTGTAGACTAGTATTATTTTAAAACTTATAATTTGTACAATTGGTGAGTTCGATTTCATTGCCAGCATGTACTAGTGGTACCTTTTTATTTATCAATAACATAGTAGACCTTCTTTCTGAATCTTTTAGATATATATAATTATCTTCAATCAAGATATAAATTATATCAGTTTGAATCATTTTTTTTTGTTCTTATTGAAATTAGATTGTGTTCAATAGATATTTCAAGCTCTTGGTTACTTGATTTTAAAACCGGAATCAAATATAGAGCATACTCATCACTATCAAATGAACATTGCTAGGGATGTTTTTGTCGTAAGATTTATCGTAAGTGAATTTTTTATCTTAAGATAAATTTAAACTTACGAGTGGCTTTGTGAAAATGTCTTAAGATTTAACTTACGACTATCGTAAGTGAAAAACTTAAGATAAATCGTAAGATTTTTTTGTGAAAATGTCTGCTGGTCTACTACACAATGCTACACAAAAAATACTACTATAATGCATTCTATTTAAAAAAAAGTTTGTGTAAAAAAACTAGTGATCCCCGAGGCGTAGCCAGGTTGGTCCCAAGTGTCAGGAATTAAGGCACACAAATTACGATTTGAATAAACTTGTTAAGGGTCGACTGCACATTTGATAGGCTGTTCCCAACCCACTCCGTTTCAGTGACAACATTTGTTTGCTATGCTGATACGATATTCAGTAAATTAAGCGATAACATTTAAACATAACATTATTATCTCATCTTTAAATTAACTTACATTCATATCCTGTCATGATTGATTGTTTATATGTTATATATATGCCATTTATCTTCAAAATCAAATATTGTCTGCAATAAGTCCGCCATTTTGTTATCTATAATTATATCGTGACGTCACTATTAACCAAGTTTTTACGGGGAGCCCTACTTTCATTTTGACGTAATGTTCACAAAGGAATCATATAAATAGACTGAATTTTAATTAAAAGGGTAATAACGGAAAAGATAATTGAAAAGATAACGAAAAGTGATAAATGAAAAGATAGCAGATAAAAATTGAAGAAAGCTTAAAAAACATTGATAGAAAATGAGAGATAATGAGTTAAAGGTATGATAAGAAATATGTATACTTTTGTACATGTATTTGCTAATTATTAGAGTAAAACGAACTGCAATTAACCGGTTTCATTTTGCGAAACACTTTGGCAGAGCTTCATTCAATGAATATAGGTGAGTTTAATAATTTCATGCAATGTGGTTAAAGAGGAAGTTTCATTTTAAACAATTGTAAATGGTGGTTTGGCGAAGGGCAAAAGAAAGCTAACAATGTTGCTCTGTTGGGTTTTTAAAGTCAGAATGACATAACGACTTGAGTTTAGCTTGAGTGCCGGAGGAGTCTCAGGTAAAATATTTATATCAGTAATCAAAGTATATTTGTCAAATCGCAAATAAGTAAGCACATTATAATAAAAAACTAATTCACAAAACATATTAAGGTTATTATAGGGGCATGTAATATTTTCATAATGACAAAAATGAAAGCTGTATAAAAGAGCTTGTTTAAATACAGCATGATCTTAGAATATATATGAGGCGCGACGCGAGAAAACCGGTCTTAATGACATTTTTTTCGAAATTTTGTTTTTAACTAATTATTGTAGATATTTTTTTTCTGCATAAGAGAGTGAAAACCGTTTTAAGATCAAAAGATTAATTATCGAGATATGCCGATTTAAAGAACGTCATATATTTGAACACTTTGTTATCAAATGACGTCGAAAAATTAAATTGACGTTTAACGTTATTACTTGTAGACTTTTAATGCGGCAATTACGTTAATCTTAAATCCACCCAATAATTATGTTTAAACTTTAAAAAGAAGTAAGTAATTAAGTTATGTAAACATTAGACCTCTCGCTAATTGCGATTTTAGTGTTGCTTAGCAACGTTATAAGAACACGCATAAGCGTGTCATACACGGCGTAAACCATTGCCACGTTATATTCCTTCAATTTGGACAAAACATTTCAACATCCTTACGGGATTTTTTCAAAATATATACTGCCTGAAAAACAAATATTGCAGACCACGAACAGAAGGCGTTGTTGGGTTTTTATATGCACTGATCGCATAGGTTTAATCCGTTGCCGTCAGCGGGCACCTTGTTAGGCATATACCAAATACAAAATGTACAAAGAAATAAATAAACAAACAATAGCGTATATGTCTACGTATTTTGAACATTATTTATTTTTGCGGCTATGGCAAAACTATAGACAGTTAAATAAAAAGCTCCATTTTTTCTTTACAACAGAAAAATGTAGAAAATTGTAAAATATTAAATAATATCGTATTATGAACATAGAAACAATGGTGATAGTTTTAAACTACAAACAAAAGTTCTGTGGATACTTAAGTCAGCACTTGGCAGTTATAACAGTGCCCCTTAATCACTGATAATATGACTGACTGTCTTGACTGACAAACGCTCGCACACTTCGCGACAAATATCTCTTACGCTCTGATGTCATTCCCCCGGGCGTAATAACCCTTGGACGGGCACATGAACTGAACCGGAATCCGGGTTCTTTCAAGACTTGGATCAAATGTTCCTCGCCTTCAGGTGTTTTTCTCGCCATTACCACTCCCGGTGTGTCCGACTGGAACCGGAAATGCTGGAATTTTCTATCAATAGAAAAATGATAAATATCCGTTATGACAAATGCAACAAACTTATTTCCTAATATGCATCTATAAATAAAAAAAATAAACATTTTTCAGAGCTTATTTAGAATTATTTAAGTTAAAAGAACGGTAGAGCTTGGAAAGCTCTTACATAGCATGACCGTTAACTTGGTCACGCGGCAGAAAAAAAATTGTTTAAAGAATTTTATTTACGTTAAAGTGTATTAAGGTGGAGGATATATGCGACGAATTCGTCTGCATAATATTTTGTTCCGGAACATTTTACATGTATCCTGTTTTATAATAATATAAATGTGGAGACATTCTATGTGACAACTCTTTCTTTCATTTTTTCATGTGTAAAGTATTTTATTAGATATAGCTTATAATTTTTAAAAACCATTGTGTAAAATCAAAGAAAAAAATACTAGTAAACGATTAATAGAAACAACACACTCTTAAATTTTCATGTATAAGATATTTTCTTTTTCTATGGTTCAGGAACGTAGAGTCTGGATTTGTGAGTTAACAACATTTTTATTTGAATGAGATAAACATAGTTTACCTTATACCAATAATTGGTTTGAAAAATCTCTCTAGAAAGGGTTTCCATTGCCGCCATGACCACTGAGGGTAACATACAGCACTGTTGGTTGTAGATGATTTCTCTGTTACATCGGCCAGCTGTTGAAGAGTTTCTACATCATGCCTCCGGAATTTAATTTTTAGATGTGCAAATCCCGCATCAACTAAACACCTCGCATGTCCTTAAAAGAAAATATAAATCATTTTTAATATGGAAAAGCCTTACCTATTGCGATTTAAAAGGAAAAAACATAAATAATTATGCTTTTGAACAAAACTACGGTGTTCATGTTACATATATTTTGTCCTTGGCGGAAAACATATAAGATTGTCAAAATATGTTTAGATTGCCCAGTTACTAGAAGTTAGAAAAGAATCTAAGTAATTAAGATTTCTTGAATCAGTACCTGGTACTTGCATATGATACTCGATCTTTTCATTCTGTCCTGTCATAACGCGCCACATAAAATATCCAATAGTGTAACGGTTTTTATTTTGCCCTGAAATATAAGGCATGCTAGTTAAAATATAGTTCAATTAATTTGTATGTTTAGTAATTTATTGAGCAATAGCAATTGAGTTATATACAATAAGTCTTTTAATTGTGAAGAAAATAGTAAGACTGATATTTTTAACTATGTACAGACATGCATTTAATTGCATTACTAGTATTGATACTGCAGTACCTAGTGCATATTTATTTTGCAAATACTGCATAAGTACTGTCACACACAAGATATGCTGCCATTTGTACTGGTACTGAATAACTGCTCAAAATGTTGTACTGGTACTGCATTTGGCACTACTTTGGATTTCATTATTAATTGGAAAAGAACATTTTTATAACATATATTGTTCTATTTAATGGAAAGTTTATACTTTTACATTACGGACATTTTGTTGTGACAGTCTGTATGCAAACTAAGTTAAAATCCCTTAAATGTAAAAGTACTGGTATTTATTTGCCTTAAAACTAAACGTACTGGTACAGCAGTACTGGTATTTCTCCTGATATTACATAAGTTGAAACTGGTTCTGGTATTAATTTTAAAAAGTATATATATCGCAAGTATTAATATAATTTTATATCTGATCGTCAAGTTGGTAGTTAAGGTGATATAATTAACCGCATTGTAAATATTTTGTTAAAATAAAAATAATTACCAGGGCAATTATCCGAGTGTATCGACAAGGCAGGAGTCTGATTAGCGTGATTCTGCAATGCCCAGTCTACCATCGACAGCACAGCGTCAGGTCCGTGTGTCCCTTTACCATCTGGACCTATGGTTTGATCTTCGTCAATCAGGAAGTTGAGTTGGTGAGGGATGCCATCCAGTCTTACTCCGAATATTTGTATTTTACGTAGGGTTAGAAAGTATAATGGACCCATCTGGCGAGAAAAATGAGGCAAACTGACGTTCTGACTAAAGTCAAATGTAAGATGGACAAACTTTTCCTCCGAGTCACGTGTGTCAACACTACGCCGTATGCACTCATTATACAGATCACGTTCCTATAAAATTACAAAACAAAAACATCCAAAGTAAAACATAATTTTAACTTCTTAAAACAACGATCTTAATATTCAAAATCATAAGAATCATAATATTGTCGGAATAGAAAGCACATGCATTTTTTTTTCAATTCTTTTCGTGCATCGAGTCTTATTTGTTATTATAAGATATGCTTAGAAAATAATTAATAATTCATGCAGGTCAAATATCTGTTTAAATTATTTATAAGTGTGAAGTTACATTATTGTTTTTTTCTATCATTACCTTTTGTGCAAGAAGTACGTGGTCCCGCAGTGCCGTCGTTGTTTCTAGTGTCACATCCTCAGTCACTGTACCTGATATTTGTCTGCGCAGCTTCTCACAAGTGGCACATACATCATCTTTTGGGCTAGCTATACGTATATGCGGTAAACATGTCCGCCAGATGCCTTTGAATGACGTGAGCTCTAAAGCGCGTACACGGGGATCTGAACAAGACTGTTTGTACAGCTGATGCATGTCTTTTTTGGTTGTGTCAGACGTCAGATACACTGGTGGGATGTTGTCCAGGCAACGAGGGGCTGCAGGTTGAGGGAGACCTCTTTCTTCTGCATAATTTCGGATGAAATAAACAACGCGTATGACATCATCATACGTAATAGCATGCTTTGGTTTTTTACCTGCGTTGCCATGCTGTCTTGGAGTAACGCCGTGATGACTGACATGTTTAACAATGGCTCCTAATGCATATTTCGTAATGTCATAACATAACATGAATGTTCCTTTGCACACCGTTTTTCCTGACACCCGAAATGTCTTCCTAGAACGCTGCCTTTTTTTGCCACGTTTAGTTTTCTCGTCGTTTCCCTCAGCCACTAACGACATGATACACAGTTCTTTCTCCTCCTTTGTCATTTCCCTGATAGAAAGAATATGACTCAGTATGTCGTCAAATTTAAACTTTGTATGACAATTAAGACGACAACCACAACCTTTTATAATAAATTGTCTTACTGTCTGTGTATCATCAGATGTTTCACAAATGTCCTCCTCACTACTATTACTATCCGTTCCATCATGATCAGACTGACTATTCGCGGTGGTGAAGTCTCTTGCTCTTGTAGCTACGAGTTCGGCCTCGTCATTCTCGCAATCTTCAGCGCATTCTCCTTCATCAGAATATTCTGAGTCGGTATTATCTCTCGAAAATTCTGTGGTTTGAGAGTTGTTAGGAGTCCTTCCAAAATGATCCGAGTAAAGGGATTCAAGATCCTATAAATGAAAAAAAAAAAAAATAAAAATAAAACGAATAAAAATGTTAGCTTCAGCTGGGATTCGAACTCGATTCGTTTGCGTGACAGGCCACTGCATTATCCACTGAGCTATACACTTATCAGTTCTGAAGTGGAATTATAAATCAATATTTTAATCTAAAAAACATTTTTTACTCCATGATGACTTAGCATATTTGGACATAATTATTACTTTCCTATTTTCTTGCAACAATTTTCAAAATGAATTATGAATTACGAGTTTTAATTTAACTTGCGACTGATTAGATTATTCTTAAAATAATTTGCCGATAATATATGAATTATGAAAACAAATGCTCAATACAAAACTGTACAGTTAAAATCAAAACAACGTAAATTCAGATCTAAATTTATTCTATATAAAGGCACCGCTCAGAGTTGCCAATTCTTATTCTTTTGTATATTGTATACTTAGATCTAATGTAAGTATACTGTAGATTCTTTACTGTTTACAAACGTCGGTGTACTACCAACAATAAAAGATTATCAATGCTATGCTCCGATTATAATTTATAAACATGAAAAATATGTTTTTTGTTGTTGATTTTCATCAATTATACATAATACACACTTACTTCTAATTCCTCCTCCATATTTAAATGTTTCCTCTGAATTCCAAAGTCAATACACTTTTTAAAAAAATCAATAGCACACGATAAACAGTATTTCCGTATTTACATGTGTAATACGCAACAAGAGTGACGTCATTTAAATCGCTGTAGTGCACATTTATTGTCGTGTCATTAAGACCGGTTTTCTCGCGTCGCGCGTCATATATAAAAAAAAACAGAAACATTTTAAGCGAACACAATTTATGTCTCGAGATTACTTTTGAATTTTGTGCCCAAAATTTGTAAAATTTGCGTCGATATTTTAAATCTTAGGACATATTCAATACTTAAAATATCTATAATGTCAACAAATATCATACATGTATCTAACTTATAAAACCAATATCAGAATCAGATAAAAGACCTTGATGTATATTATTATATAAAACGGAAACTGTAAAAATTAAAACAAACGAACTAATAATAAAAACAAATATTATATAAGTTACGTGACTATACATTTAATTTATACAGCGATAATAAAATGTCCTTAAATATTTTATATCAACAACATACAAGAAACATCAAATAAACACATACAAAATATACAAAAAGTATAATGTAAATTTACATTACAAATAATCCAAAATCAAATTACCGTTAATACTAAAATTATGAAGGCGAATAGAAATTTTAGATATATAGAGGATATTCAAGTTTTTTCTATAAATACAAGATTTATTTTCATCGAGTGGTATGAAAATAAATATTTCATGAGTGGCGGTAGCCACGAGTGAAATATGGTAATTTTCATGCCACAAGATGAAAATAAATCATGCATTTATAGAAAAAACTTGAATTTTCTGTTTATTATATACATTTTCTCTTTTTTGCAATAAAGTTTGAAAGACTTTCCCTTAAATTTTGTGTACTGGCAGAATTTAAAAGAAAGTAGTCCGGCAATACACCAGTGAAAATACGGAAAATATGTTTCACTGCAGTGAAAAATAAATTTTTACAGTGAAAATACGGAAAATGAAAATACGCAATTTATTTCATCAATATTTCTCAATATTTCATTTATAAGTATATAATAAATGACATTATTTCAAGCACGCATGATCTATCACTATAAAATGAACAAAATAATGACACCTCAAAGACTATCTTGACTTTAATCAGAGGTAAACGTCAGTGACACCATAATCTAGTTATGATTACGTTGTTAACAACAGCAAACACGATACATTAGTAATGAATACTCACATTAACATGAAAATGTTTACAATAATCAAAAATAAATATACAAACAACAATACTAACTACGTTTATAACAACAAGACAGTTTAAACAGCAACTCGTATACTAACAATAAACTTTATATTTTTTTTTTTTCTACATTTGTCTGCACTATACAACATGTCATGATAGCTCGCACACGTAATGTTAGTATTATTTAATTTGTTGGGAAAGATATTTATATTTCATTTCCTTATTCATCAATACTCATCAATATAACGTATATTTCTATACTTTATTCAACAAACCTATTCGTGTTATTCAAATATATCTTCCTTAGAAACAATGTACACACAATTTTGTAATTTTTAACTTTTTCGGAAGCGTTTATTCTTTTGATTTGCACCTTGCGATCATCTTTCGAAGAAGACATCCATATTTATACATAGTATCCGCTTTCTTTTTATCGTCGTCCACAATGGTCATTTTTGTATCCAGAACAATAATTGGTCTTTTTGCCTGTGGCGAAAAAGCAGAAAATTTAATGATCTTAATTTGTATAAATGAAACAAGAGATCATAATAAAAGTTTAAGTAGTCTTAAAAAAGCCATAATCTAAATGTACCACATCGAGAAAGTCAGTATACTGTTTGTTTAATGTCTGATACACACTAATGGCTAAATTAAATCTAGGAAAATTACAATAAATAACTTTTAAGAGCATCCCTTTTACTTTAGAAAGCTAAAGAAAGTCATTGCGTGTGTATGTGTTTACTTTTCGTAAAACAAAAACCTGCTCAACGTAACCTTTTGTAATAAAAAATACTAAAATTTAGAACCCAAATGTTATCGCCTAACTAGGCTCTATAAAACATGTTCTTAATGGCATAATAAGAAGACAACGAAAGTAGAACCAAATAAGCATCAATTTGAAATGTGTATATAATAAAGTATTATCAGATAGATTTGCATTAATTTTGAGCCATACCTTTTTGTTTCTGTATCGGATAAAAATGTTGGTTTCTGAAAGATTCTCAACGGTTATAGATGAATTATGAAGAAGATCTAGATAATTGGCAAGTTGATAAGATATTGCAGTTACACTTGCTACAGACATGTTTTCATCAAGCAAATCCTTTATCATTCTTGTCTTCCCACCTGGCACAAGTTCTCGTTTAGTTCTAACCGATCGACTAAAATCTGTGTACTGCAAGATAGCCGAACCTCTTTCTAAAAAAGAGATTTTTTATAATTCATTTTTTTTATCTTTTAAATAGGTTTTAACATTCCTCGTTATCTAATCAAAATTGTGCAGATTTTCAGAAAAAGTAGGTGCTTATTCACTAGATAGTTTTAAAGTTCTGAAGGAGCGTGTAACAGAATGATACTGAATGCAATCTTGCATTTCTAAATTCATAAAAAATGAATTAAATTTGCTGCAAACGTATCTAACTATAACGCGACAGTCCGAAAAAATCCAAAAAGATAAACGATAAAGTGGTAAACGGTCATTTTAAAGTAGCATTTTAAATGACAATCATTTTTGTCCGGTTGACGACGCAAACATGTGCTAGAAAAAAATTAAACAAAATTAAAAAGCTGTATACATATACATAAGCAAACTGCGGAAAATATTTGTTATGGTACAAGCGGTTCTGGTCGGATGACTTCTCACGCAAATCATTGTTTCAAGTACAACTGTATGAAAATATAAGTAAGTGCAAAAGGTGAATAATGTGCAGAGTGACTATTTCTCTGATTTTACATACTGCAGCTTATTCTTACAGACATAAATTGGTACGTTTGCATAAAATATGTACAAATGACTGTGGCAATAAGGTGATGTCACGTATGTTAACGCGCTTCGAGTACCACAGAGTACTGATGTTAAATGTTTTATTAAAATTCTTCAATATGTCTAAGTTATATTTGATTAAAATGTCAGTCGTGTATCTGGTGACGGATTCATTTTTTATTAGAAGTTTAGGTATCTGGTGATGGATTCATTTTTTATTAAAAGATTAGGTAATAAAGCAAATACCCCTCTCTTAAACATTTGGCACACGTGTCATGTCTTGAAACATTGTTATTTAAATATGATTTACAGATCTTTTGTTTTTCATCATGAATTTTTAAGATCTTGCTTTTCTTTGTATCACAATATATGGATATTGTCAGGACGTCTTCTAAATTGAGACTTTCTTTGAATAATTGCATGTGTTCAACTAAAAATTCCAACAACTCTTTGAGTTTCTATGAAGCATGACGATTATACCTATTTTCACGTATTTTATATATTATATTTTGTGCTTAAAAGTCAATAAAAAATTCCTG